>NC_135237.1:62369214-62576714 GCF_051348905.1 Ranitomeya variabilis | reverse complement strand
CCTGTGTCCTTGTGTGTACCACATTGAACATGGAGAAAAGAAAGAAGACCAAAGAACTGTCTGAGGACTTAAGAAACCAAATTGTGAGGAAGCATGAGCAATCTCAAGGCTACAAGTCCATCTCCAAAGACCTGAATGTTCCTGTGTCTACCGTGCGCAGTGTCATCAAGAAGTTTAAAGCCCATGGCACTGTGGCTAACCTCCCTAGATGTGGACGGAAAAGAAAAATTGACAACAGATTTCAATGCAAGATTGTGCGGAACCTCGACTAACATCCAAACAAGTTCAAGCTGCCCTGCAGTTCGAGGGTAAAACAGTGTCAACCCTTACTATCCGTCGGCGTCTGAATGAAAAGGGACTGTATGGTAGGAGACCCAGGAAGACCCCACTTCTTACCCCGAGACATAAAAAAGCCAGGCTGGAGTTTGCCAAAACTTACCTGAAAAAGCCTAAAACATTTTGGAAGAATATTCTCTGGTAGAGCTTTTTGGGCAAAGGCATCAACATAGAGTTTACAGGAGAAAAAAAAAGAGGCATTCAAAGAAAAGAACACGGTCCCTACAGTCAAACATGGCGGAGGTTCCCTGATGTTTTGGGGTTGCTTTGCTGCCTCTGGCCTTGGACTGCTTGACCGTGTGCATGGCATTATGAAGTCTGAAGACTACCAACAAATTTTGCAGCATAATGTAGGGCCCAGTGTGAGAAAGCTGGGTCTCCCTCAGAGGTCATGCGTCTTCCAGCAGGACAATGACCCAAAACACACTTCAAAAAGCACTAGAAAATGGTTTGAGAGAAAGCACTGGAGACTTCTAAGGTGGCCAGCAATGAGTCCAGACCTGAATCCCATAGAACACCTGTGGAGAGATCTAAAAATGGCAGTTTGGAGAAGGCACCCTTCAAATATCAGGGACCTGGAGCAGTTTGCCAAAGAAGAATGGTCTAAAATTCCAGCAGAGCATTGTAAGAAGCTCATTGATGGTTACCGGAAGCGGTTGGTCACAGTTATTTTGGCTAAAGGTTGTGCAACCAAGTATTAGGCTGAGGGTGCCAATACTTTTGTCTGGCCCATTTTTGGAGTTTTGTGTGAAATGATCAATGTTTTGCTTTTTGCTTCATTCTCTTGTGTGGTTTTTCATTTAAGACAAATTAAATGAAGATAATAATAACAAAGAATTTGTGTTTGCAATCATTTTCAGGAAGAAACTGAGTATTATCTGACAGAATTACAGGGGTGTCAATACTTTTGGCCATGACTGTATATATATATACATACATACATACAGTACAGACCAAAAGTTTGGACACACCTTCTCATTTAAAGATTTTTCTGTATTTTCATGACTATGACAATTGTAAGTTCACACTGAAGGCATCAAAACTATGAATTAACACATGTGGAATTATATACTTAACAAAAAAGTGGGAAACAACTGAAGATATGTCTGATATTCTAGGTTCTTCAAAGTAGCCACCTTTTGCTTTGATGACTGCTTTGCACACTCTTGACATTCTCTTGATGAGCTTCAAGAGCTAGTCACTGGAAATGGTCTTCCAACAATCTTGAAGGAGTTCCCAGAGATGCTTAGCACTTGTTGGCCCTTTTGCCTTCACTCTGCGGTCCAGCTCACCCCAAACCATCTCGATTGGGTTCAGGTTTGGTGACTGTGGAGGCCAGGTCATCTGGCATAGCACCCCATCACCAGATAGAATAGCATGCCGCTGCAAGATGCTGTGGTAGCCATGCTGGTTCAGTATGCCTTCAATTTTGAATAAATCCCCAACAGTGTCACCAGCAAAGCACCCCCACACCATCACACCTCCTCCTCCATGCTTCACGGTGGGAACCAGGCATGTAGAGTCCATCCGTTCACCTTTTCTGCCTCGCACAAAGACACGGTGGCTGGAACCAAAGATCTGAAATTTGGACTCATCAGACCAAAGCACAGATTTCCACTGGTCTAATGTCCATTCCTTGTGTTCTTTAGCCCAAACAAGTCTCTTCTGCTTGTTGCCTGTCCTTAGCAGTGGTTTCCTAGCAGCTATTTTGCCATGAAGGCCTGCTGCATAAAGTCTTCTCTTAACAGTTGTTGTAGAGATGTGTCTGCTGCTAGAACTCTGTGTGGCATTGACCTGGTCTCTAATCTGAGCTGCTGTTAACCTGCGATTTCTGAGGCTGGTGACTTGGATAAGCCTATCCTCAGAAGCAGAGGTGTCTCTTGGTCTTCCTTTCCTGAGGCGGTCCTCATGTGAGCCAGTTTCTTTGTAGCACTTGATGGTTTTTATAACTGCACTTGGGGACACTTTCAAAGTTTTCCCAATTTTTTGGACTGACTGACCTTCATTTCTTAAAGTAATGATGGCCACTCCTTTTTCTTTACTTAGCTGCTTTTTTCTTGCCATAATACAAATTCTAACAGTCTAGTCAGCAGGACTATCAGCTGTGTATCCACCAGACTTCTGCTCAACACAACTGATGGTCCCAACCCCATTTATAAGGCAAGAAATCCCACTTATTAAACCTGACAGGGCACACCTGTGAAGTGAAAACCATGCTAAGAGTGTGCAAAGCAGTCATCATAGCAACACTGATGCCCTCAGTGTGAATTTACAATTTTCATCGTCATGAAAATACAGAAAAATCTTTAAATGAGAGGGTGTGTCCAAACTCCAAACTTTTGCTCTGTACTGTAGTAAAGATATATATATATATATATATATATATATATATATATATATATATATATATATATATATATAGTGACCGTATACGGTTACTTAAAAAGAAAGAGTTGGAATGGATAAAAAAACTGAATACTTTAAAACCTTATGGTCTTAATGTGGATTTCAAACTTAATTCAATTATGTAAATGTGATAGTGGTTATATTCTCTCCTAAGTGCATATTTTATATATATTTTTTTATGTTTTAAAAGAAACTTATAAAAAAAGGCTGCTTGACAAAGGATAACACATCCGAAACGTTGCCACGCCGTTCAGGCATTAAAGTCCACTTTTTTTCAATTATTTTGAGCTGCTTTTCCTTTTTTTGAGTTTATTACTTTTTGACCATTGGATTGCTGGTCGGAAGAGCTCTGCATGCCTTGTAAGGTAGTAATTTGATGCTGTTCCAATTTTTTCACTTTATATACATATACATATTGTAGCATGGCTAAAGGGTGTGTAGTCGACGGGAGGTATGTGCCACATAAGTGCCTTGTTGCTGTAATGTAGCCCGGAGTGTTTCTTTGTTGTATATAACCATGTATATATGTGTGTTCCAGGACCTGTGGTGATGTCAGACCACATGGCTAATCTTGTGATGGGTTACTGGGTGTAGTTAGCTCTACAGGTCCTTCTCAAAAAATTAGCATATAGTGTTAAATTTCATTATTTACCATAATGTAATGATTACAATTAAACTTTCATACATTATAGATTCATTATCCACCAACTGAAATTTGTCAGGTCTTTTATTGTTTTAATACTGATGATTTTGGCATACAACTCCTGATAACCCAAAAAACCTGTCTCAATAAATTAGCATATCAAGAAAAGGTTCTCTAAACGACCTATTACCCTAATCTTCTGAATCAACTAATTAACTCTAAACACATGCAAAAGATACCTGAGGCTTTTAAAAACTCCCTGCCTGGTTCATTACTCAAAACCCCCATCATGGGTAAGACTAGCGACCTGACAGATGTCAAGAAGGCCATCATTGACACCCTCAAGCAAGAGGGTAAGACCCAGAAAGAAATTTCTCAACAAATAGGCTGTTCCCAGAGTGCTGTATCAAGGCACCTCAATGGTAAGTCTGTTGGAAGGAAACAATGTGGCAGAAAACGCTGTACAACGAGAAGAGGTGACCGGACCCTGAGGAAGATTGTGGAGAAGGACCGATTCCAGACCTTGGGGAACCTGAGGAAGCAGTGGACTGAGTCTGGTGTGGAAACATCCAGAGCCACCGTGCACAGGCGTGTGCAGGAAATGGGCTACAGGTGCCGCATTCCCCAGGTAAAGCCACTTTTGAACCATAAACTGCGGCAGAAGCGCCTGACCTGGGCTACAGAGAAGCAGCACTGGACTGTTGCTAAGTGGTCCCAAGTACTTTTTTCTGATGAAAGCAAATTTTGCATGTCATTCGGAAATCAAGGTGCCAGAGTCTGGAGGAAGACTGGGGAGAAGGAAATGCCAAAATGCCTGAAGTCCAGTGTCAAGTACCCACAGTCAGTGATGGTGTGGGGTGCCATGTCAGCTGCTGGTGTTGGTCCACTGTGTTTCATCAAGGGCAGGGTCAATGCAGCTAGCTATCAGGAGATTTTGGAGCACTTCATGCTTCCATCGGCTGAAATGCTTTATGGAGATGAAGATTTCATTTTTCCGCATGACCTGGCACCTGCTCACAGTGCCAAAACCACTGGTAAATGGTTTACTGACCATGGTATTACTGTGCTCAATTGGCCTGCCAACTCTCCTGACCTGAACCCCATAGAGAATCTGTGGGATATTGTGAAGAGAAAGTTGAGAGACGCAAGACCCAACACTCTGGATGAGCTTAAGGCCGCTATTGAAGCATCCTGGGCCTCCATAACATCTCAGCAGTGTCACAGGCTGATTGCCTCCATGCCACGCCGCATTGAAGCAGTCATTTCTGCCAAAGCATTCCCGACCAAGTATTGAGTGCATAACTGAACATTATTATTTGATGGTTTTTTTGTTTGTTATTAAAAAACACTTTTATTTGATTGGACGGGTGAAATATGCTAATTTATTGAGACAGATTTTTTGGGTTATCAGGAGTTGTATGCCAAAATCATCAGTATTAAAACAATAAAAGACCTGACAAATTTCAGTTGGTGGATAATGAATCTATAATATATGAAAGTTTAATTGTAATCATTACATTATGGTAAATAATGAAATTTAACACTATATGCTAATTTTTTGAGAAGGACCTGTATATAAGACAGGCAAATGCTTAACACAGGGGAGATGTGTGGAGGTGAAACCCTCCTGAGTGTGTTAAGGCTAGAGGTCTGAGCCTGGTGGACTGGACACTTTGTTTTGCTTTTCCTGAACTTATTGTTTGCTGTTATTTTTCCATGTGGTTTATGACGTAATAAACCCTGTGAATTTTAAAGGAACGTGCCTCCTGAGTGTCAGCCGTCGCACCTGAGTGAGTGAAATCCCTACAATATATATATATGCAAGAGATCCCACTTATTAAACCTGACAGGGCACACCTGTGAAGTGAAAACCATTCCCGGTGACTACCTCTTGAAGCTCATCAAGAGAATGCCAAGAGTGTGCAAAGCAGTCATCAAAGCAAAAGGTGGCTACTTTGAAGAACCTAGAATATAAGACATTTTCAGTTTTTTCACACTTTTTTGTTAAGTATATAATTCCACATGTGTTAATTCATAGTTTTGATGCCTTCAGTGTGAATGTACAATTTTCATAGCTATGAAAACACAGAAAAATCTTTAAATGAGGTGTGTCCAAACTTTTGGTCTGTACTGTGTATATATATATATATATATATATATATATATATATATATATATATATATATATATATATATATATATATATATATACATATACAATGTAAATATGAGTGTGTATATGTGTGTGTGTGCGTGTGTGTGTATATATATATGTATGTGTGTGTATGTGTATATATAAATATATATATATATATATATATATATATATATATATATATATATATATATATATATATATATAACCACGAGTGGGAGAAAAATACAGAGGTGGTTACGTGTTTCTAATATACAGTTAGGTCCATATATATTTGGACAGAGACAACATTTTTCTAATTTTGGTTAGACACATTACCACAATGAATTTTAAACAAAACAATTCAGATGCAGTTGAAGTTCAGACTTTCAGCTTTCATTTGAGGGTATCCACATTAAAATTGGATGAAGGGTTTAGGAGTTTCAGCTCCTTAACACGTGCCACCGTGTTTTTAAAGGGACCAAAAGTAATTGGACAATTGATTTCAAGGCTATTTCATGGACAGGATGGGCAATCCCTTCGTTATGTCATTCTCAATTAAGCAGATAAAAGGCCTGGAGTTGATTTGAGGTGTCGTGCTTGCATTTGGAAGGTTTTGCTGTGAAGTAAACATGCGGTCAAAGGAGCTCTCCATGCAGGTGACACAAGCCATCCTTAAGCTGCGAAAACAGAAAACACCCATCCGAGAAATTGCTACAATATTAGGAGTGGCAAAATCTACAGTTTGGTACATCCTGAGAAAGAAAGAAAGCACTGGTGAACTCATCAATACAAAAAGACCTGGGCGCCCACGGAAGACAACAGTGGTGGATGATCGCAGAATAATCTCCATGGTGAAGAGAAACCCCTTCACAACAGCCAACCAAGTGACCAACACTCTCCAGGAGGTCGGCGTATCAATATCCAAATCTACCATAAAGAGAAGACTGCATGAAAGTAAATACAGAGGGTTCACTGCACGGTGCAAGCCACTCATAAGCATCAAGAATAAAAAGGCTAGACTGGACTTTGCTAAAAAACATCTAAAAAAGCCAGCACAGTTCTGGAAGAACATTCTTTGGACAGATGAAGCCAAGATCAACCTCTACCAGAATGATGGAAAGAGAAAAATATGGCGAAGGCGTGGTACAGCTCATGATCCAAAGCATACCACATCATCTGTAAAACACGGCGGAGGCAGTGTGATGGCTTGGGCATGCATGGCTGCCAGTGGCACTGGGTCACTAGTGTTTATTGATGAGGTGACACAGGACAGAAGCAGCCGAATGAATTCTGAGGTATTCAGAGCCATACTGTGTGCTCAGACCCAGCCAAATGCAGCCAAACTGATTGGTCGTCGTTTCATACTTCAGATGGACAATGACCCAAAACATAAAGCCAAAGCAACCCAGGAGTTTATTAAAGCAAAGAAGTGGAATATTCTTGAATGGCCAAGTCAGTCACCTGATCTCAACCCAATTGACCATGCATTTCACTTGTTAAAGACTAAACTTCAGACAGAAAGCCCCACAAACAAACAGCAACTAAAAACCACAACAGTGAAGGCCTGGCAGAGCATCAAAAAAGAGGAAACACAGTGTCTGGTGATGTCCATGAGTTCAAGACTTCAGGCAGTCATTGCCAACAAAGGGTTTTCAACCAAGTACTAAAAAAGAACATTTTATTTAAAATTACTGAATCTGTTCAATTACTTTTGGTCCCTTTAAAAACAGGGTGGCACATGTTAAGAAGCTGAAACTCCTAAACCCGTCATCCAATTTTAATGTGGATACTCTCAAATGAAAGCTGAAAGTCTAAACTTCAACTGCATCTAAATTGTTTTGTTTAAAATTCATTGTGGTAATGTCTATAAACAAAATTAGAAAAATGTTGTCTCTGTCCAAATATATATGGACCTAACTGTACTTTTCCTCCGATTGCTTTACTCCAAGTTTTAGCTTTCAAATATTGAGGTAAAAATACTGACCAAATAACATGTGAACGAGGTCTAATACAGGAGAAGATGACATACAGACAAAAAAAAGGGAGAAGCCAGCACTGCTTATAGGTCAGGACACAATACATAAGGTGCACATGCACATACTAAATTATATCTGTATTTCAAATATGAGACATTTAGCAAACAATTGATCAATTCTTTGAGCTACCCCGCCACTTCACGGCATTCTCATAATGGGGCAGTCCTACTCTACGTATTTTATTTACATTGTGCCATTATGGCCTCCTACATGTATTAAGAGTGAGGCAGGGCAGGGCTGCTGTGTGTGTGTGTGAACAGCAGCCTATCAATCACAATGAACACACAGCACACACACAGCAGCCCTGCCCTGCCTCAGGCTCTAGTTAATTGTGCACCTGTGTCTCAGCCTGTTTCACCCTTTAACTTTGGTGCTGGTTCGGCAGTGTGGAAGCCAGATCTGAAATGTCCGCACAGGACCTGATCGGCTTTTACCTGCGCTTCCCTTTCGCGGCACCAAGGGAGGGATTCTGATATGCTCCAGGTACAGCTTGCATGTTATGGTATGTTATTTAATGTGGTCTTTCTTTTTTTTTTTTCTCACTCTTTATACATGTAGGAGGCCGTAATGGCACAATGTAAATAAAATACGTAGAGTAGGACTGCCCCATTATGAGAATGCCGTGAAGTGGCGGGGTAGCTCAAAGAATTGATCAATTGTTTGCTAAATGTCTCATATTTGAAATACAGATAGAATTTAGTATGTGCATGTGCACCTTATGTATTGTGTCCTGACCTTAAGCAGTGCTGGCTTCTCCCTTTTTTTGTCTTTAAGATGACATACAGGTATATACTATATACAGGGGAGATGACATACAGGTATATACTATATACAGGAGGAGATGACATACAGGTATATACTGTATACAGGAGGAGATGACACACAGGTATATATTATATACAGGAGGGGTGACTCACAGGTATATACTATATACAGAGGAGATGACATACAGGTATATACTATATACAGGAGGAGATCACATACAGGTATATACTATATACAGGAGGAGATGGCACACAGGTATACACTATACACATGAGGAGATAACATACAGGTATATACTATATACAGGGGAGATGACATACAGGTATACACTATATACAGGAGGAGATGACATACAGGTATACACTATATACAGGAAAAGAAAACATACAGGTATATACTATATACAGGAGGAGATGACATGCACGTATATACTATATACAGGAGGAGATGACATACAGGTATATACTATATACAGGAGGAGATGACACAGGTATATACCATATACAGGGGAGATGACATACAGCTATATACTATATACATGAGATGACATACAGGTATATACTATATACAGGAGGAGACTGTTGTGGATTCTGTTTGTGGGCTCCCTCTGGTGGTTACTGCTGGTACTGGGTGACTTTGGTGGGTTGCGGCCTTTGGTTTCCACCTGTCCATCAGAGGCTGGGTGTTTCCTATTTTACCTGGCCTTTCTGTCATTCCCTTGCCGGCTATCAATGTATTCAGATGTGCTCTGTTTGGTTCCTGCCTACCTGCTCCCAGATATTTCAGGATAAGCTAAGTGCTGATTTTCAGTTGTTGGTTTTTTTTGTCCAGCTTGCTTATTATGTCTCTATGCTAGCTGGTAGCTCTAGTGGACTGAGGTTCTCCCCATGTGCCATGAGTTGGCACATGGGTTCTTGTAATCTCAGGATGTTTTTTTTGATTAGGGTTTTTTGCTGACCGCTCAGACCCCTTTTGTATCGTTCTGCTTTCTAGTTTACAGCGGGCCTCAATTTGCTGAACCTATATATATCATCTCTATGTGTGTGCCTTCCTCTCATTTCACCGTCAATACATGTGGGGGGCAACTATACCTTTTGGGGTTCATTCCTCTGGAGGCAAGTGAGGTCTTTATTTTCTCTGCAGTACTAGTTAGCTCTTAAGCTGGTGCGTGGCGTCTAGAACCAACGTAGGCACGCTCCCTGGCTATCTCTAGTTGCGTTTGTCAGGCGTAGGGCAGCGGTCAGCCCAGGTTCCATCACCCTAGAGCTCGTCCGATATTTTGTATTATTTTGCTTGTCCCTTGCTATCCCTAGCCATTGGGATTCATGACAGTATAGCCGGCCCACAAAGTGTTAATTGTTTGGGCTGAAGCAGGAGAAAAAGAAGTGTTTAAGGGAAATTTATTTATTTATTTATTTTTTTCCTTCAGAGTTTTGCTGCCTAGCCCTTAATTGCTGTCTAGCTGCTTCTTACCTCCTCTTAACCCTTGAATGGCTCTGATATTAGCTGTTTAACATGGATGTCCAGAGTTTGGCTTCCAGCCTGAGTAATATCGCGGCAAAAGTTCAAAACATACAGGATTTTGTTGTTCACACTCCCATGTCTGAACCTAGAATTCCTATTCCAGAGTTCTTTTCTGGAGATAGATCTACCTTCCTGAATTTCAGGAACAATTGTAAATTGTTTCTTTCTTTAAAATCTCGCTCCTCTGGAGACCCTGCTCAACAGGTCAAGATTGTAATATCTTTCCTGCGAGGCGACCCTCAGAATTGGGCATTTGCATTGGCACCAGGGGATCCTGCATTGCTCAATGTGGATGCGTTTTTTCTGGCATTGGGATTGCTCTATGAGGAACCCAACCTGGAGATTCAGGTTGAAAAGGCTTTATTAGCCCTCTCTCAGGGGTATGATGAAGCGGAAATATATTGTCAAAAATTTCGGAAATGGTCGGTGCTTACTCAGTGGAATGAGTGCGCCCTGGCTGCAAACTTCAGAAATGGTCTTTCCGAGGCCATTAAGGATATTATGGTGGGGTTCCCTACGCCTACAGGTCTGAATGAGTCGATGGCTATGGCCATTCAGATTGATCGGCGTTTACGGGAGCGCAAACCCGTGCACCAGTTGGCGGTGTCTTTTGAACAGGCACCTGAGACTATGCAATGTGATAGAATTCAGTCCAGAAGTGAACGGCAAAATTATAGGCGGAAAAATGGATTGTGTTTTTATTGTGGTGATTCAGCTCATGTTATATCAGCATGCTCTAAACGCACAAAAAGGGTTGATAAATCTTTTGCCATTGGTACTCTGCAGCCTAAGTTCATTTTGTCTGTGACTCTGATTTTTTCACTGTCTTCCATTTCCGTCGATGCCTATGTGGATTCGGGCGCTGCCCTGAGTCTTATGGATTGGTCATTTGCTAAACGCTGCGGTTTTAGTCTGGAACCTCTGGAAGTTCCTATTCCTCTGAAGGGAATTGACTCTACACCATTGGCTATGAATAAACCGCAGTATTGGACACAAGTGACCATGCGCATGACTCCCGTTCATCAGGAGGTGATTCGCTTCCTTGTACTGTATAATTTACATGATGTACTAGTGCTTGGTCTGCCATGGTTACAAACTCATAATCCTGTCCTGGACTGGAAAACAATGTCTGTGTTAAGCTGGGGATGTCAGGGGGTTCATGATTATGCACCTCCGATTTCAATCGCTTCATCTACTCCTTCTGAGATCCCTGCGTTTTTGTCTGACTATAGGGATGTTTTTGAGGAGCCTAAGCTCAATTCGCTCCCTCCGCATAGAGATTGTGACTGTGCTATAGAATTGATTACTGGCAGTAAGTTCCCTAAGGGTCGTTTATTTAATCTGTCACTGCCAGAGCATACTGCTATGCGGAATTATATTAAGGAGTCCTTGGAAAAGGGACATATTCGTCCATCTTCGTCCCCTCTGGGAGCAGGTTTTTTTTTCGTGGCAAAAAAAGATGGTTCCCTGAGGCCTTGTATAGATTATCGCCTTCTGAATAAGATTACAGTCAAGTATCAGTATCCATTGCCATTATTGACTGATTTGTTTGCTCGCATTAAGGGGGCTAGGTGGTTCACTAAGATAGATCTTCGCGGTGCGTATAATCTGGTGTGGATAAAACAGGGTGATGAGTGGAAAACCGCATTTAATACGCCTGAGGGCCATTTTGAGTATTTGGTAATGCCTTTTGGACTCTCCAATGCTCCGTCAGTCTTTCAGTCCTTTATGCACAATATTTTCCGTGAATATCTGGATAAGTTTATGATTGTGTATTTGGATGATATTTTGGTGTTTTCTGATGACTGGGAGTCTCATGTTCTACAGGTCAGGAAGGTGTTTCAGGTTCTGTGGGCCAATTCTCTGTTTGTGAAGGGCTCAAAGTGTCTCTTCGGAGTCCAGAAGATTTCTTTTTTGGGGTACATTTTTTCTCCTTCTACTATTGAGATGGATCCCGTCAAGGTTCAGTCGATTTGTGACTGGACACAACCTACATCTGTTAAGAGCCTTCAGAAGTTGGTTGCTGTAAGACGTTTCCAGCTAGAGGGCAGCTCCACGCTGCACATGACATTAGGAGGTGTGGCTATAAAGCAACCAGCGCTGACAGGGAAGCCACACCTTGAGAAAGAGGGTCGGCACCCTCGAAACGCGTCGGGATTGGCCCCTGTTAGTGTCCGTCATACGGACTGGTGACGTCACCTAGTAGCCACGCCCCCCGCTCACCACGCTACTGCACGGCGGCGCTATCGGCCGCAGCTGCCTGCCGGTTACCACAGCGGCGAGATTGGTGGGGTTCTCAGCACTACGGGAGGACGCTCCCCGGATGGTAGTGCAACGCATGCGTGGCTGCACTGTTCTAATCACAGATCTTCCAAGATAACAGAGGACGGTCTACAGCAGCCCATTGTCCCAAGTGGACACGTCAGTTCACAACAGTGAGGTAGGTGACTGAGATGTATTCCTAGTCACAGTTCCTCCTGCTAGCGCAGCACCTGTTTGTTGTTTGTTATTCTAATTTTAATATTGGTTGGCAGGGTTGCACACTACGTGCCAAGGTGTTTGCAGCTGAAGGTTCGGGCCAGTATATAGCGCCAGTGTGTTACTTTACAGTGTTTAGCCTTCAGAAGTTCTTGGGGTTTGCTAATTTTTATCGTCGGTTCATTGCTAATTTTTCCAGTATTGTTAAACCTTTGACTGATTTGACTAAAAAGGGTGCTGATGTTGCTGGTTGGTCTCCTGCGGCCGTGGAGGCCTTTCAGGAACTTAAGCCCCGGTTTTCTTCTGCTCCTGTGTTGTGTCAACCAGATGTTTCACTTCCTTTTCAGGTTGAGGTTGATGCTTCCGAGATTGGAGCGGGGGCGGTTTTGTCACAGAGAAGTTCTAATGGCTCGGTGATGAAGCCATGTGCATTCTTCTCTAGAAAATTCTCGCCCGCCGAGCGCAATTATGATGTGGGTAATCGGGAGCTTTTGGCCATGAAGTGGGCATTTGAGGAGTGGCGTCATTGGCTTGAGGGTGCTAAACATCGTGTGGTGGTCTTGACTGATCACAAGAATCTCATTTACCTTGAGTCTGCCAGGCGTTTGAATCCTAGACAGGCTCGTTGGTCGTTGTTTTTTTCTCGTTTCAATTTCGTGGTTTCATACCTGCCAGGTTCAAAGAATGTGAAGGCAGATGCTCTTTCCAGGAGTTTTGTGCCTGACTCTCCTGGAGACTCTGGGCCTACTGGTATCCTTAGGGATGGGGTAATATTGTCCGCCGTATCCCCAGACTTGCGACGTGCATTGCAGGAGTTTCAGGTGGATAAACCGGATCGTTGTCCACCAGAAAGACTGTTTGTTCCGGATGATTGGACCAGTAGAGTCATCTCCGAGGTCCATTCTTCTGTGTTGGCTGGTCATCCTGGAATATTTGGTACTAGAGACTTGGTGGCCAGGTCTTTTTGGTGGCCTTCCTTGTCTAGGGATGTGCGTACCTTTGTGCAGTCTTGTGAAGTGTGTGCTCGAGCTAAGCCTTGCTGTTCTCGGGCCAGTGGGTTGTTGTTATCCTTGCCCATCCCGAAGAGGCCTTGGACGCACATTTCCATGGATTTTATTTCTGATCTCCCGGTTTCACAGAAAATGTCCGTTATCTGGGTTGTGTGTGACCGCTTTTCTAAGATGGTTCATTTGGTGCCCTTGCCTAAGTTGCCTTCCTCCTCTGAGTTGGTCCCTTTATTTTTTCAGAACGTGGTTCGTTTGCATGGGATTCCGGAGAATATCGTTTCTGACAGGGGATCCCAGTTTGTGTCTAGATTTTGGCGGACGTTTTGTGCCAAGATGGGCATTGATTTGTCTTTCTCGTCTGCATTCCATCCTCAGACGAATGGCCAGACGGAGCGAACTAATCAGACCTTGGAAACTTATTTGAGGTGTTTTGTTTCTGCTGATCAAGATGACTGGGTTGCTTTTTTGCCACTGGCCGAATTTGCTCTTAATAATCGGGCTAGTTCTGCCACGTTGGTCTCTCCTTTTTTTTGTAATTCGGGGTTTCATCCTCGTTTTTCCTCTGGTCAGGTGGAGTCTTCGGATTGTCCTGGAGTGGACGTGGTGGTGGACAGGCTGCATCAGATTTGGAACCAGGTGGTGGACAATTTGAAGTTATCTCAGGAGAAGACTCAGCAGTTTGCTAATCGCCGTCGCCGCGTGGGTCCCCGACTTCTTGTTGGGGATTTGGTGTGGTTGTCTTCTCGTTTTGTCCCTATGAAGGTCTCTTCTCCTAAGTTCAAGCCTCGGTTCATCGGTCCTTATAGGATCTCGGAGATTCTTAACCCTGTATCTTTTCGTTTGGATCTCCCAGCATCGTTTGCTATTCATAATGTGTTCCATCGGTCGTTGTTGCGGAGGTATGAGGTGCCCGTTGTTCCTTCGGTTGAGCCTCCTGCTCCGGTGCTGGTGGAGGGAGAATTGGAGTATGTTGTTGAGAAGATCTTGGATTCTCGTGTTTCCAGACGCAAACTCCAGTATTTGGTTAAGTGGAAGGGTTATGGTCAGGAGGATAATTCCTGGGTGGTCGCCTCCGATGTTCATGCGACTGATTTGGTCCGCGCCTTCCATAGAGCTCACCCTGATCGCCCTGGGGGTTCTCGTGATGGTTCGGTGACCCCTCCTCAAGGGGGGGGTACTGTTGTGGATTCTGTTTGTGGGCTCCCTCTGGTGGTTACTGCTGGTACTGGGTGACTTTGGTGGGTTGCGGCCTTTGGTTTCCACCTGTCCATCAGAGGCTGGGTGTTTCCTATTTTACCTGGCCTTTCTGTCATTCCCTTGCCGGCTATCAATGTATTCAGATGTGCTCTGTTTGGTTCCTGCCTACCTGCTCCCAGATCTTTCAGGATAAGCTAAGTGCTGATTTTCAGTTGTTGGTTTTTTTTGTCCAGCTTGCTTATTATGTCTCTATGCTAGCTGGTAGCTCTAGTGGACTGAGGTTCTCCCCATGTGCCATGAGTTGGCACATGGGTTCTTGTAATCTCAGGATGGTTTTTTTGATTAGGGTTTTTTGCTGACCGCTCAGACCCCTTTTGTATCGTTCTGCTTTCTAGTTTACAGCGGGCCTCAATTTGCTGAACCTATATATATCATCTCTATGTGTGTGCCTTCCTCTCATTTCACCGTCAATACATGTGGGGGGCAACTATACCTTTTGGGGTTCATTCCTCTGGAGGCAAGTGAGGTCTTTATTTTCTCTGCTGTACTAGTTAGCTCTTAGGCTGGTGCGTGGCGTCTAGAACCAACGTAGGCACGCTCCCTGGCTATCTCTAGTTGCGTTTGTCAGGCGTAGGGCAGCGGTCAGCCCAGGTTCCATCACCCTAGAGCTCGTCCGATATTTTGTATTACTTTGCTTGTCCCTTGCTATCCCTAGCCATTGGGATTCATGACAGGAGACGACATACTGGTATATACTATATACAGGGGAGATGACATACAGTTATACTATATACAGGGGAGATGTCATACAGGAATATACAGGAGCAGATGGCACAACAGGTATATACTATATACAGGAGCAGTTGACATACAGGTATATACTATATACAGGGTAGATAACTGGTATATACTGAGGGGAAAATGACAGGTGTGAGGTCAAACTGACAGGTGTTAGGGGGAAAATGAGAGGAGTGATGGGAAAATGAGAGGATTGAGGGGGAAAATGAGAAGAGTGAGGCGGAAAATGAGAGGAGTGGGGGAAAATGAGAGGAGTGAGGGGGAAAATGAGAGGAGTGAGGGGGAAAATGAGAGGCGTGAGGTACTATAACTAACCACAGTTCGTTACTATGCCTGGGCAACGTCGGGCTCTTCAGCTAGTATTAGAAAAAGACACGCACACACACACTCGCCTATGTAGGAGCATTAACAAAATTAACCTACTTATGCTGTAACAAAAAATCAACTGTCAGAAATCTGCGTGAAAAGCAATATGTTTATTTAAAAAAAAAATGTTTAAAAACTTGCATGGCTCACGCATAATTTTAATAACCAGCAGAGGGAAAGCCGACGGCTGAGGGCTGATGCTAACATTCTGGGAAGGAGAAAATTGCCAAAAGTTCCCAGGCTATTAATATCAGCTCACAGCTATTTGCTTAGCCTTAACTGGCTAGTTTACAAGGGAACCCCAGAAAAAAATTGTCAGGAGTCCCCCTATAAAAACGAACCAGCAAAGGCTAGGCAGACAGCTGCAGGCTGATATTAATAGCCTGGGAAGGGGCCATGGATATTGGCATTCACCAAGGCTGAAAACATCAGCTCTCAGCCGCCTCAGAAATGGCGCATCTTATAGATGCACCAATTCTGGCACTTAGCCTCGCTCTTCCCACTTGCCCTGTAGCGGTGGCAAGAAGGGTTCATATTTGTGGGGATGATGTCACATTTGTATTGTCAGGTGACATCAAGCCCAAAGGTTGGTAATGGAGATGCGCCTATAAGACACCTATCCATTACTAATCCTATAGTTACATGGTAAATAAAGACATGGCCAGAATAAAGTCCTTTATTTGAAATAATCACACAGACTCCTTTCTCGAATCTAAATTTACTATACTTACTGAACACCTAATCCCCGACACCCTCATCTCCTGCAAACAGTCAAAAAAATAATAAACCAACATACAGTATAATATTATCCTGTCCAATGTAGTCCATTTAATACAGTGTCCCACGGCGATCTCATGTCTAGAACAGTCACATCGGGAGATGTGACCGGTCTACCCGGCCGCCGGCAATACACTGACAGGAGGTGATCGCTCCCGCAGTGTATCACTGTGCTGCCATGAGAGAGTTCACCGGAGTTCATCAGCTCCGGTGTTCTTACTTACGGCACTGCCGCTGTGTGAGATCTTTCCCATGCAGCGGTGCCGTTAGTGAGAGCACCGGCGCTGATCAGCTGATGAACTCCAGTTAACTCTCACGGCGGCTCAGTGATACACTGCGGGAGCGATCACCTCCTGTCAGTGTACTGCCAGCGGCCGGGTGAGATCGACGTGGGACATTCGGTATTAAATGTACTACGGAGGAAAGGAGAGTATACGTTGGTTTATTATTTTTTATTGTTTGCATGAGACACGGGCATCGGGGATTAGGCGTTCGGTGATTATGTATTTTGTATGCGAATATGTAAATGTTTTGATTGCTTTTTTACAATTTAACTCAGGCGCCAAAATGATGAGACTATTCTCACATCATCGGCTCATGCTGTCTCTGTTATATGTGACAAAAGCCGTAGCCGGATGGGAGTAGTAGTCCATCAGACGACGCCTGGGAACACACGTCGCATGGGTACACACACACAGATAGACAGACACACACACAGACAGATACATGTTCTCCGCCCACACACTCTTCCTCCTTCTGACAACATTTCCCTTTGACAAATCGAAGCGTTTTTGCCAGCAAATCTGTAGCTAATACGCAAACCTTTTTACACCTGCATTTTTGCTGCTGA
This sequence comes from Ranitomeya variabilis, assembly GCF_051348905.1. Lineage (NCBI taxonomy): Eukaryota > Metazoa > Chordata > Amphibia > Anura > Dendrobatidae > Ranitomeya > Ranitomeya variabilis. The sequence goes on along the minus strand of NC_135237.1, from coordinate 62,559,394 downwards.
TTTGACTGAGTAAATTAAATTCAATGAGTCAAAAACGCTGCAAAAACGCAAAAAGAATTGACATGCTGCAGAAAATAAAACGTTGCAGGTATGAACGGAAATTTACTGATCACGTGCACAACACTTCAGGATTGTCATTGAATTACCTAGCTTTAGCACTCCATTGCCTTTTTGGAGCATTTACGCGTGTAAAAAAACGCATCAAAAACGCATCGTGTGCACATAGCCTTAACTATAATACAAAGTTGCTTATGTTCATGTGTGCTATTGATTTATGAAATCAAAATTAAATCAACAGTTAATCTTGAGGCAAAATTTGCAAATGGATTTGCCAGACGTATTTTGGGAGATACAGTATAAGCAAAATAAAAGGAGAAAGACAAATGAAAGAGGCGCTATTTAAAATGTTATTTGTAACCAGACTACTAGTAACAAGGCAATGGGATTCAGTACAAATTCCAATTTTAGAAGAATGAGTAAATATAATAGGGCGTAACATAAACATGGAGAAAACAGTTTGGATACAAGCGAGCAATGATAGAAAAAGAATGAATTATTGGGAATGTGACTTGAACAAAGATTTTTTTATATCTACCCATCGTGGTCAGGATGGGGAAGGACAGTGTGAGTTATGTGAATTAATATGCATAATATTGTTGTTGGGGACAATTTAATGGTTAAATAGTAATATAAAATAAAGACAAAGACTTGAAAAAAGAATAAGGCTAGGTTCACATTGCGTTAGGGCAATCCGTTTAGCGCTAGCGGATTGCGCTAACGCAATGTTTTTGTAGGGGCCGCGTTCGGGGTCGCGCTAACGTCCCCGCTCTCGCAGATCCCCGATCTGCGAGAGCGGGGAACGGACCTCCGGCGCGCCGCGGACGCTGCAAGCAGCGTCCGAGGTCCGTCACTCAAATGACGGCACATCGCTAGCGCACGCCCAATGTGGGCGGGCGCTAGCGACGCGCTCATCATTACAGGCTATGGCGGCGTTAACGGACTACGTTAACACCGCGTTATGCCGCGGTGTAACGTAGTCCGTTAAACGCGGTCACATAACGCAATGTGACCCTAGCCTAATGTATTTTTCGCTTCATAAAAGGCACCTGATTATAAGACGCACCTAGATTTTAGAGAGGAAAATAAGGAAAAAAATATTTTGAGCCAAATAATGTGCAAAAATTTTAATAAAATCCAAAATATTATCTGTGGATGAAGCTCTGTTATGGGGGATCTGTGAATTATAGTACAGTGCCTGCTGTACCGTATATTGGGACTACCACCCCACTCATCCTCAGGAATACAGCGAAAAACAAAAAAGGGGTTAAGGAAAAGTGAGCAAACATCCCCCATCATCCTTCAGATATACTGCTGTATACACGGAAGTATTCTGAAAGATGAGGGAGGTGGAAGTCACATTTGCAATAAACATTTTGGACACTACAATACAGTGTATATTTACACTAAATATGGCTAGAACTCCCATCATCCTTCAGAATATACCCATTGATACAGTATATCTGAAGGATGATGGGGGATGTTGGCTCACTTTTCATTAACCCCTTTTTCATTTTTCGCTCCCCTCCTTCCCAGAGCCATAACTTTTTTATTTTTCCGTCAATTTGGCCATGTGAGGGCTTATTTCTTGCGGGACGAGTTGTACTTTTGAACGATACCATTGGTTTTACCATGTTTTGTACTAGTAAACAGGAAAAAAATTCCAAGTGTGGTGAAACTGAAAAAAAAGTGCAATCCCACACTAGTTTTTTGTTGGGCTTTTTTGCTAGGTTCACTAAATGCTAAAACTGACCTGCCACTATCATTCTCCACATCATTACGAGTTCATAGACACCAAACATGTCTAGGTTATTTTTTATGTAATTGTTGAAAAAAAATTCCAAACTTTGCTAAAAAAAAAAAAAAAATTGCGCCATTTTCCGATACCCGTAGCGTTTCCATTTTTCGGGATCTAGGGTCAGGTGAGGGTTTATTTTGTGGGTGCCGAGCTGATGTTTTTAATGGTACCACATTTGTGCAGATAAGTCCTTTTGATCGCCCGTTATTACATTTTAATGCAATGTCACGACGACCAAAAAAACGTAATTCTGGCGTTTTGAATTTTTTCTCTCGCTACGCCGTTTAGCGATCAGGTTAATCCTTTTTTTTTATTGACAGATAGAGCGATTCTGAACGCGGCGATACCAAATATGTGTATGTTTGATTTTTTTTATAGTTTTATTTTGAATGGGGCGAAAGGGGGGTGATTTAAACTTTTATATAATTTTTATTTTTTTTTTCATATTTTTTAAAACATTTTTTTTTTTTAACTTTTGCCATGCTTCAATAGCCTCTATGGGAGGCTAGAAGCTGTCATAGCCTGATCGTCTCTGCTACATAGCACCGATCATCAGATCGCTCCTATGTAGCTGAATTACAGGCTTGCTATGAGCGCCGGTGGCGCTCACAGCAAGCCGGCATCAACAACCATAGACCTCAGGCTGTCATGCCGACGCATCGCTGACCCCCGGCCACATGATGGGGGTCGGCGATGCGCGCATTTCCGGCCCGATGGCCGGAAGCGGTAGTTAAATGCCGCTGTCAAACGCTGAAAGCGTTTAACTAGTTAATAGCGGCGGGTGGATCGCAATTCCACCTGCCACTATTGCACGCACATGTCAGCTATTCAAAAGCGACTCTGATGTGGGATCAGCGCCGGAGCCCACATCAAAGGGGGAGACACGACATGCGCAGCACTAGTACGGCGCATGTCATGAAGGGTTTAAAGGATCTCAGACTTGAGAGTACCGTATTTGCAACATTAAATAGTGTGCAAGGACAGATATGTGATTGGTGGAGGCAGCTCAGCAACAGTTACCTCCACCAATCACTATCCATCCCTGCAGAGGAGCAGGAGAGAGAATCGCTTTTCTCTGCCTCCTCAGCTTTAGGGCTATGTCTGCAGCGGAGCATTGCATGGACCCTGCCGCCGGATGCAGCGCATGCGCAGATTGAGAACTCAGTAAGGCTACTTTCACACTAGCGTCGGGCTCGGCCCGTCGCTGTGCGTCGGGCCGAGGTTACCGACGCTAGCGATCTCTGCGCCGCACAATGGGGGCAGCGGATGCATTTTTCCAGCGCTTTCGCTGCCCCATTGTGAGGTGCGGGGAAGTGCGGGGAGGTGGGGGCGGAGTTCCAGCCGCGCATGCGCGGTCGGAAAAAGCGGACCGTCGGGAGCAAAAAACGTTACATGTAACGTTTTTTGCTCCCGACGGTCCGCCACAACACGGCGCAACCGTCGCACGACGGTTGCGACGTGTGTCAATGCGTTGCAAATGTGTCGCTAATGTTAGTCAATGCAGAAAAAACGCATCCTGCAAGCACTTTTGCAGGATGCGTTTTTTCGGCAAAACGACGCATTGCGACGTATTGCAGTTAACGCTAGTGTGAAAGTAGCCTAAGCCGAGAGCTCTATCTGCACCTGCGCCACATCCGTGGCCATTTTCCTACAGACATTGCGTAGAGGCAGGTGTGGATGGAGATCTCGGCTTTCCTCCATCTGCGACCAAGTGAGAAGACGGGCCCCAAAAGAAGAGCCACCATTCGCCGCGGGACCAGCGCACACCGAAGGACCACCAACGCACACCATAGGACTGCAGCACCACCACCAGCTCCGGGTCCGCAGCATTGACCCCTCGGTAAGCAGTGTTCGGGTTGTAAGACGCACTCCCATTTTCCCCCTAATTTTGGGCATCAAAAAAGTGCATCTTATAACCCGAAAAATACGGTATATATTAATATATTTACTGTATATACATACACATATACACACACACATATGTAGACACACAGTGGCATTAAAACTACAATCATTGTGAACAGTTACAGTAAGCTACCAAGTTGAAGATGACATGATCTCAAAAAGGGCTAAAAGTTAAAGATGACACATTTCCTTTGTATTTTAGCCAAAAAAAGATATATAAACATACAAGTGTTTCTCACTAAATTAGAATATCATCAAAAAGTTAATTTATTTCACTTCTTCAACACAAAAAGTGAACCTCGTATATTATATAGAGTCATTACAGAGTGATTTATTTCAAGTGTTTATTTCTGTTAATGTTGATTATGGCCTACAGCCAATGAAAACACAAAAGTCTCAGTTATCTCAGTAAATTAGAATAATTAACAAAAAAAACACCCGCAAAGCTTTCCTAAGCATTTAAAAAGGTCCCTTAGTCTGTTTCAGTAGGCTCCACAATCATGGGGAAGACTGATGACTTGACAGATGTCCTTCAGGCAGTCAGTGACACAATCCACAAGGAGGGTAAGTGTTATGATCCTAATGATAGAGGATCTCTGGTATTCTGGCTCAGTGTGCAAAAAACATAGAACTGCTCTAGGGAGGTGGAAACTGGGCTAACCGCATACCTGATCCTAACACACACAACTAGAAGTAGCCGGTGAACGTGCCTACGTTGATTCTAGACGTCTCGAGCCAGCCGGAGAACTGACTACCCCTAGAGGGAAAATAAGACCTCACTTGCCTCTAGAGAAATTAACCCCAAAGATGTAGAAAGCCCCCAACGAATAATAACGGTGAGGTAAGAGGAAAACACAAACGTAGAGATGAACTAGATTAAGCAAAGTGAGGCCCACTAATCTAGATAGGCAGAAAATAGAAAGTGAACTATGCGGTCAGCAGAAAACCCTGCAAAAACATCCACGCTGAATATTCAAGAACCCCCGCACCGACTGACGGTGTGAGGGGGAGAATATCAGCACCCTAGAGCTTCCAGCGAGTTAGAAAATCACATTTTGAGCAAGCTGGACAAAAAACACTGATAATGCAAATGATCCAAAGTATGCAAACAGGACTTAGCTTTTCTTGCATGAGACAGATGGCAAGGAATCCAGAGGAGTCAGAATAGGACTGAATACATCGATACCAGGCAAGAGACTGGGTCCTAAGGAGGACTAAATAGGGAACACCCACAGATTAATGGAACAGCTGAAGTCCAAGCCTGCAGAAAGACATGACTCATACAATACCATTAGTGACCACAAGAGGGAGCCCCAAAACACAGTTCACAACAGGTAAGCCATGAAAGGTCATTGCTAAAGATGCTGGCTGTTCACAGAGTGCTGTATCAAAGCATATTAATGGGAAGTTGAGTGGAAGGAAAAAATGTGGTACAAAAAGGTGCACAAGGAACCGGGATAACCGCAGCCTTAAAAGGATTGTTAAGAAAAAGCCACTTAAAAATTTGGGGGAGATTCACAAGCAGTGAACTGCAGATGGAGTTATTGCTTCAAGAGCCGCCACAAACAGAAGTATCCAGGACATGGGCTACAAGTGTCACATTCCTTGTGTCAAGCCACTCATGACCAATAGACAACGCCAGAAGCGTCTTACCTGGGCCACGGAGAAAAAGACATGGATTGTTGCTCAGTAGTCCAAGGTGTTTTCAGAAGATAGTAAATTTTGCATTTTATTTGGAAATCAAGGTCCCAGAGTCTGGAAGAAGAGTGGAGAGGCCACAATCCAAGCAGCCTGAGGTCTAGTGTGAAGTTTCCACAATCAGTGATGGTTTCGGGAGCCATGTCATCTGCTGGTGTAGGTCCACTGTGTTTTATCAAGACCAAAGACAGCACAGATGCCTACCAGGAAATTTTAGAGCACTTCATGCTTCCCTCTGCCAACAAGCTTTTTGGAGAAGGGAATTTCATTCTCCAGCAGGACTAGGCACCTGTGCACACTGCCAAAAGTAGCAATACCTGGTTTAACAACAACAGTATCACTGTGCTTGATTGGCCAGCAAACTTGCCTGACCTTAACCCCATAGAGAATTTATGGGGTTTTGTCAAAAGGAAGATGAGAGACACCAGACCCAATAATGCAGACGAGCGCATTTACTGAACATACATTTCAGTAGGCCAATATTTCGGATTTTAAAATAATTTTTCAAGCTGGTTATATAAATTATTCTAATTTAGTGAGATAATGACTTTTGGGTTTTCATTGGCTGTAAGCCATAATCATCAATATTAAAAGAAATAAACACTTGAAATAGATCACTGTGTTTGTAATGACTCTATATAATATATGAGTTTCACTTTATGTATTGAAGAAATGAAATAAATTAACTTTGTGATGATATTCTGATTTAGTGAGAAGCACTTGTATTTTCATATTTTACATTAAAAAAGTTACAAAAAGGAAAATGAGTTGATGCAAAAGTTTGGGCAACCTGCATGATTAGTACCTAGCAGCACCCTCTTTTGTAAGTATCACAGCTTGTAAACACTTTTTGTAGCCAGCCAAGAGTTTTTTAATTCTTGTTTGAGAGACTTTCATTCATTCTTCCTTGGAAAATTTTTCCAGTTCTGTGAGATTCCAGGGGCGTCCTGCATGCACTGCAATGTGTTCAGGGGACTGAGGGCCATTGTAAAACCTTAATCTTGTGCCTTTTGAAGATCATTAAACATTTGCACAACCCAACACAAACAGCTTTTTTATGGATGTTGTTATATTTGCATCAAGAATTTATTGAAATTTCATTGAATCCATTCTTCCCTGTGCCCGTGAAAATGTTCCCCATGCCATTGACTGCAACACAACCCCAAAGCATGATTGATCCACCTCCATGTTTAATGATTGGCGAGATGATTCTTTTCCTGAAATTCTGTGCCCTTTTTTCTCCAAATATACCTTTGATTATTGTGGCCAAGGAGTTCTATTTTAACCTCACCAGTCTACAGAACTTGCTTCCAAAATGCATCAGATGTTTAGATGTTGTTTAGCATAATTCTGATACTGAATTTTATGGTGAGGATGCAGGAGAGGTTTTCATCTGATGAATCTTCCATGATGGTGTGACGGTCTAACCATGAGGTAGAGTGGTCAAGAAGTCCAAGGTCAAAAGCAAGGAAGGTACGTCATAAACAGAAGGAAGAGACAAAGACTTATTCCGGTAAAGTTCCGAGATCAGAACACCGAGAAAATAGCAGATCAGAGCAGAAGAGGTTAAATAGACGGGACTGTCAGAACAAGGACCAAGGTCAGGCAACGAAAGAGCTACAAACAGAACGCAAGACACAGAGAGGCAAACCGCGCAGTAGCTGCACGTCTTGCAGAGGTCTGGGAGTAAGAGCCCAGTTAAGTAGTCTGGCAATCACGTGGGATAATGAACATCTGGAGACAGCCAGCGCTCACCATTCTCAGATTGGACGGCCAAGCTGTCAATCAACCCACTGACAGCTCAGCACGCCCCTGCACCAGACTGGACGACTGAGCTGTCAATCCAAGTACTGACAGCTTTAGCAGGCCCCTGTACCAGATTTAATGGCTGAGATGCCAGTAACTGCATACCAGACACAGTGAGTGGTGGATCCAGGTTAGAAGGACATATTTGTACAGGTGTCTCTGAACAGTAGAACAATGTACTACAGTAACTCGAGTCAGCTAATCCTTTCTGATTGTCTTTTACAGTAAAGCGGGGGTCTGTTTTGCCTCTCTAGCAATCCTACAAGCAGCTCTCCCTGAAATTTTGCTTGGTGTACCAGACTTTATCTTGACCTCCACTGTTCCTGTTAACTGCCATTTCTTAATTACATTTTGAACTGAGGAAAGGGCAACTTGAAAATGCTTTGCTATCTTCTTATAACCTTCTGCTTTGTGGGCCTCCACCATTTTCAGAGTGCTAGGCAGCTGCTTAGGAGAACCAATGGCTGATTATTTTTGGCACAAGGTTAGAGGCAGCTGGGTTTTAATAAAGCTGGGAAATTTGCATCAACTGGCCTTTCCTAACGATGATAGTGAACAATTCATAACTAGTGATAAGCGAGTATGCTCGTTACTCGAATTTCTCCGAGCATGCTCGGGTTGCTTCCGAGTATTTCAGCGTGCTCAGAGATTTAGTTTATGTTGACGCAGCTGCATGATTTGCAGCTGCTAGACAGCTTGAATACATTTGGGTTAGGCAATCCCCACATGTATTCAAGCTGTCTAGCAGCAGCAAATCATGCAGCTGCGTTGACAAACTAAATCTCCGTGCACGCTGAAATACTCGGGAGACAACCCGGGCATGCTCAGAGAAAATCAAGTAACGAGCATACTCGCTCATTACTAGTCATAACTAGTGTTGAGCATTCCGATACTGCAAATATTGGGTATCGTCCGATATTCGCTGTATCGGAATTCCGATACCGAGTTCTGATATTTTTGTGATATCGGAAATCGGAATCGGAAGTTCCTATAAGTTCCCAGGCATGTGCGGTGCATATGGTTCCCAGGGTCTGGAGGAGAGGAGACTCTCCTTCAGGCCCTGGGATCCATATTCATGTAAAAAATAAAGAATAAAAATAAAAAATATGGATATACTCACCCCTCCGACGGACCCGGACCTCAGCAGTGCAACCGGCAGCCTCCGTTCCTAAGAATGCAGTGAGTGTAGGACCTGCAATGACATCGCGGCTTGTGATTGGTCACATGAGCGGTCACATGAACGGTCACGCGACCAATCACAAGCCGCGACGCCATCGAAGGTCCTTCACTCTGCATTCTTAGGATGCCAGGGGCCGTCCGAGGGTGAGAATATCCATATTTTTTATTTTTATTCTTTATTTTTTACATGAAAAATGGATCCCAGGGCCTGAAGGAGAGTTTCCTCTCCTTCAGACCCTGGGAACCATCCAGGATCACTTCCGATATTTATGTCCCATTGACTTGTATTGGTATCGGGTATCGGTATCGGCGATATCCGATATTTTTTGGATATTGGCCGATCCAATCCAATACCGATACTTTCAAATATCGGAAGGTATCGCTCAACACTAGTCATAACCCTAACAGTCTAATTAAGGTCTGGAAACCTTGGTCAAAGTTATCTAAGCGCACAAAACTCTAAACTTTTGCATCAGCCCATTTTCCTTTTTGTAGTTTATTTGAAAGTGACTATATATATATATATATATATATATATATATATATATATATATATAGATATATATATATATATATATATATATATCTATATATATATACACACTCACCGGCCACTTTATTAGGTACACCTGTCCAACTTCTTGTTAACACTTAATTTCTAATCAGCCAATCACATGGCGGCAACTCACTGCATTTAGGCATGTAGACATGGTCAAGACAATCTCCTGCAGTTCAAACCGAGCATCAGTATGGGGAAGAAAGGTGATTTGAGTGCCTTTGAACGTGGCATGGTTGTTGGTGCCAGAAGGGCTGGTCTGAGTATTTCAGAAACTGCTGATCTACTGGGATTTTCACGCACAACCATCTCTAGGGTTTACAGAGAATGGTCCGAAAAAGAAAAAAAATCCAGTGAGCGGCAGTTCTGTGGGCGGAAATGCCTTGTTGATGCCAGAGGTCAGAGGAGAATGGGCAGACTGGTTCGAGCTGATAGAAAGGCAACAGTGACTCAAATCGCCACCCGTTACAACCAAGGTAGGCCTAAGAGCATCTCTGAACGCACAGTGCGTCGAACTTTGAGGCAGATGGGCTACAGCAGCAGAAGACCACACCGGGTACCACTCCTTTCAGCTAAGAACAGGAAACTGAGGCTACAATTTGTACAAGCTCATCGAAATTGGACAGTAGAAGATTGGAAAAACGTTGCTTGGTCTGATGAGTCTCGATTTCTGCTGCGACATTCGGATGGTAGGGTCAGAATTTGGCGTAAACAACATGAAAGCATGGATCCATCCTGCCTTGTATGGAGCATCTTTGGGATGTGCAGCCGACAAATCTGCGGCAACTGTGTGATGCCATCATGTCAATATGGACCAAAATCTCTGAGGAATGCTTCCAGCACCTTGTTGAATCTATGCCACGAAGAATTGAGGCAGTTCTGAAGGCAAAAGGGGGTCCAACCCGTTACTAGCATGGTGTACCTAATAAAGTGGCCGGTGAGTATATATATACATATATATGTGTGTATATATATATATATATATATATATATATATATATATATATATATTTTTTTTTTTTTTTTTTTTTTTTATTTTTTTTTTTTTGCCTAAAATGTGTCATCTTTAACTTTAGGCCTTTTACAGATAATTTCATCTTCAACTTGCTTAACTGTTAACAATGGCAGTAAATTTGAGCAGCAGTGCCCAAACTTTTACACGAAACTGGACATATATTTATATATACCCACACACATATAGTATATACACATACAGTATATACACATATATACTTTTGGATTATTACATGCTATATAAACCTGTCATTTCTTTTTCTTTTACTCTGCAAAAATAATGAGAAAATTGCACAGTATAATGCACTATGCGGCTTGTTCAGGTGACTAACAGCAATTGGATTGCTGAATGTGATACGTATAAGGCAGCTGTCTGGTATCTAACAAATTATAACCCAATTTATATCCTGGTGTGAGACTGGAATCTGCGTAATGTACTATGAGATTATACGAGGACTTTTATAGGACTTGTACTTCTCATCCTTCCAAAGAGGAACAGCATGTATCTACCGTTATATATTTACAAGAAAATCACAGGCACAAAAAAAAGGCAAAAAACAAGCATGCTAAGGATATACAGCACAAAAGCTTAAAGAGTAACCATCGTTTTAATTTTTATTTAAATTAAATTAATGGTACATCTGAAAATAAGCAACTTTATAATATCAGAGAAATTGTCGTCTTTCTCTGCCAGGACTGATCCTTCATTTTCAAAATTCTAAATTTATTGATAAAATCTGTATTCAGTTATTTTGCTTGCTTTTGTAGTATCATTAATTCCACAGGATTTAAAAGACATTGTCCTCATTGTCCCCATTGGGGCTCACAATCTAAATGGACTATCAGTATGTCTATCCAGGCAGTGACCATGCAGGGTAACAAAAAGTCTTTAAAAGCCAAAAGGAGACAACTTTTATTAAAGAAGATTTATTAAAGGGGTGCTCTCATTTTATTCAAATGTTTTAGTTTGTTAGACAGCATAAACATAAGCAAGTTTGCAATTGACTTGCTTTTTCTGCTGTCAATCTCCTGCACTGCTTTTATCTCACATAGTGTACAGCTGGTTTCCTAGGAGCTTTCAAGTTTTGCAACAAATCTGCACTGAAAAAATGCAGCATAAATGCAAAGTCAGCACACAACCTTATAGTTCAACTAATACTGCTCTGCTACTCACTAGAACTGTCACTCAAGAAGGAGAGTCCGCCCTCCAGAAACCAGTAAGTGAAAGAGAATGGAAAGCGGTGTGCTGCTCAAAAGAAAACTTGAGAAAACCCCTTGAAGACTTTTGCACCATATACAAATGTATGATGCACCAGTATCTTACCCAAGTGCAGCGTGCCCCAGATTAATTAACAGAGCATGTGTTCGGGTACACAGGGGACATAAATCTGTTTTTCTGGTACAAAAACTAGTGTACATTATTAATAAATCTGACCGATGGTATCATAATCCCCCAATAGATGCCATTTTTTATGTATAGATACTGCACAATTGTGACATCTCATGAAAAATATTTGTGCCAAACTATGTACACATACTATAGCTCGTGATGAAAATATCACAAGTAAAACACCTATGGTCCTTATTACCTATGGCCTCGAAAACTGATAACTGACCTCTGAACAAAGCTGCAATCAATTAAACTACTTGTATGCCTTTCCATGTATTATTGTCGGTTAGTTTCACTCCACTTACTCACTGTGCCACTCCATGTATTCACCATGTTATCCAGCTTATTCACCATGTTTACCACGTTACCTCACTTACTCACCATCTTACCCCACTTATTCACCATGTTACCCAATTTTTCACCATGTTACCCCACTTATTCACCATGTTAAACTACTTATTCACCATGTTACCCCAATTTATTCACCATGTTATTCAGCTTATTCACTGTGCTCACCAACTTAACCCACTTACTCACCATCTTACTCCATTTATTCACCATGTTATGCCACTTAGTCACCATGTTCCCCAATTTATTCACCATATTACCAGACTTATTCACTGTGGTGCTCCACTTATTAACCATGATATGCAGCTTATTCACCATGTTCACTAACTTATTCACTGTTACCCAACTATTTATGGTAATAGCTTTACCACCATGTTTTTAGATAAACTGTCTAATCTTGAATAACCTAATTAAAGTTATTATCATAAGTGCAATATATGCAAAATACCTCTAACTAGTCATTTAGGCAGTGCCATCCTAACAGTGTCCAACATGACCGAATCGCTCCTGAAATAGCGGTCACATACTTGGTTGAATCCAGCTGGTACTTAAGGGGAACCCGTCATGTCCCCAAATGCTATTAACCTGTAGATACTGTACATGGTTAATCTGCAGGTTAATAGAGTTACAATGTTGGCCGGCCGCCTTACTGAAAAGGTGGGAACTGGGAGGAAATTAACTATTTCTCCTGGGAGCTGCCAGCTTTCAGTCATAGAGGTGTGGCGGTGCAGCGGTTGTAAGCACACCCCGGCACTTGGACATTTCGTTCTGATGTGTGCCTGTGTTTTAGGAGTGATTCTATGACATTGAACCCTTCATGTGACATAAATTACGCCACTGTGGGCATGATTACAGCCCGGAGTGCATGACTAGTTTCAGGAATAGAACCGGCTAGAAGACTATCAGACCAGCCAGATTACTATCAGAAGGTAATTTGCATGCACCACCCACATGGTTAAAACTTAATTTGTTATTTAGCATTAGTTAGTTTATAAAATAACAGTTATAAGAAAGCTTTGCTATAATGTATATTTTAGGAGGACTTAAGTTTCCTCTTCAACTACTGCAGTTAAAATGTGTTTATAAGCCTTGTCCATACCTTGTAGCTGAGGCAGATAGGCTCCTATTAATTTCGATCTTTTCTTTTCATAACCTTTCTGTGTGATGTCACCTGCCAAAAATAAGTGAAATGGATGAGAAAGGGAACTTATTTTTCATTGCTTCTATTTTTGTGAAATTGCACCAAAGTTACATCAGACATCGGGGAAACACAAGCCAAGAGACGGGTCAGCAGAACACAAGCCACAACAGCCATATCCATTGCCAAAGCAACAAAGACACGAAACACAGTTACTAACAGATATTCCCACCACATGTGTTTCCCAGTAAAATCCAGGGTTTTATTGAAGACCTTGCCTTTCAGTTACATATTTATAGAAAAGACTGTCATAAATTATATTGTCACTGAAAATAGTCATGAATCACACCCGCGTGTGCAGGTTTATGAGATAATACACAACAGGGGACATGTACGAAAACTTTTCTGAAATAACAATTCCAAATGACATCGTTATCATTACATCATTCCATTTAAGTGCGTAAACAGCCATATAAAGCGTATACAAGGCTGTACCATATTTCACAAGTCCATCATGACATTTTACTGCAGCCTGGAGAGTGTGCGCTATTAAACGGTTGTCTGAGTAAGGCTTTGCTAGGTATAATTTTATATTTTCTACCACTCAGTGTCATATACATTAGGCCAAAAAAAGCTTTAACTGACTGAAGAGTAAAAAAATTGTTACGAGTCTTACGAAAAGATGCAGCACTCTTGAAATTGCTAAGATATTGGGAAGTGATCACCGAACCATCAAAAGTTTTATTGCAAAAAGTCAAGAGGATCCCGAAAACATGTTGAGAAAAATAGAGGAACATTGGTTCTTCTCAAACCTTTTTGCAGTCAAAAAGTGACCAGGAAGTGACCAGGAAGACATTATCTATCTACCTGTGTTGTCATATACCAGAGTTGCAGAGGTCCAGAAGTACAAGATGCTCAGTGGTCAGAGACAAAGACTGAAACCAGACCACCATGGAACAGAACACGAAAGGTAAAACGACAATGGGTCAAGAAATCTGAAGACAGATTGTTTCAAAGGTTTTATGGACTGATGAGATGAGAGCGACTCTCGATGGACCAGATGGCTACTATAGTGTGCCCACAGTTGGGGTGCGGCAGGTTACTTTCCCCTGATCTAGAAGTAATCTGTTCACCACTGGACTAAGATCTACACTGATATTCACAGCACATGGATGAAATCCTTCATTTATCAGGATCATATAATTGTGGCAAGTCAAAGTCAAGTTTATTTGTACCAGATTTCTGCAACCGCATCCTCAGCATTGGATCCAATGTCACTCACCCATCTTTCAGTCTAACAATACAACGCTCACACAGCAATCTCAGCCATAAATGCATTCCTTATTATTAATAATGTAGGGCGGCTTTCACCGTACCGCACATTAACGCTCCGTATAGAAGGCCACCGTACGTCACAAGAAATGATGAAAGCCACATGAGGCAACCCTCATATGAACACATTTAGCTCTAAAGTAATTATTGCCTTTACTACATATAAATATATAAAAATTAGGAAGCCTTTGAAGATAGACCTGCATGATGTGAATCAATACATTAACTCTTACCACAAGAGCAATGAAGGAAAATAATAAGTGCAAGAAAGAGGATGAAGACAGGACGATAATGGAAAATAGACGAGCTGGAACATCTAGTTATACATGGGAGTGAAATTTGGGCCTAATGCACTTCCCACCCGAAAGTATCATCACAATGCTATGACAATCGGGCCAAAGACTCAGGTTTGCCAATTTAGAGGTTTTGACACTTAGTGGAATCAATGAGAGCGGAGCCTGGGAGAACGCTGGCACATCTGAAGCCATAACCTCCTGGGACTAGGGAGTCTGACATGGTGAGTATTTAGTGACGAAGTCTATGGACAGGTCTAGATGAACACCGATGGCTGATGTCCCAAGTAGCATCTTTACATAGTGTGCTATCAGGACCTCCATAAAAAGGGACTGGTCACCAAAGATGGCTTCTCACAAACAAGAACATCTTTATTAGGCCCTGTTAAAAATGAGCTGGTAGGGGCAATAGTGCCAACTGACCTGCCTCCTAAAGTGGCAGACAAAGGCACAGCTATAGGTGTGCAGGGGTGGCAATCCGATAATGGCCCTGGTACCTGAGGGTTCAACAGTCCTAAAAAAAATACATTAGTTGGGCCTTGTTTTGCAGTGGGGCCAAGAAGCTTTAAGTTACACCTCTGGGATAAAAATGGCCATCAGAAATGTATCCCAGCCCCGGACATAGAAGCAGGACTGATGTCCACCTGGATTCATGGCTTATATTTATAGAGGGATTAGACGCAATTGTGATCTGTTGGACTAAACAGTTTTGTTCTCCACTCCCAATGACCCCCAAAGATGCGTAATGTAACAGCTAACCTTAGTGCTTGTTCATCACTACACAAATTTGATATAAGGATTATAAGAGTCGTTTTATCGGTTATTCTCACGTTCTCCAATCCAACCAACAAGTCCTGTGCGGACTGAGAATAAGACCAACCATAAACGGATATAATCAGATTGGTTCTCAGGAGGAAGAGGGGAGCAAGCTAAACAAAAATAAATGGGCAAATCTGACAACCCTCTTCTTCCAGGACACATTAGAGAGATGACCAGTCATTACATTAGCACCAACCCAAAGCATCGATAGCTTGCCGATTGTTGGATGTTCCACTCCACCACTCCTGGGACACCCACAGATCTCAAGAGCGGAGCTCCGAAAAGCCTCTTTTTAGTGGAGTGGAGACCACACAGGTAGACCACCGATCCATTTGTTGTCTATGGGACTACCTGAGATTAAGGAGTACATAGCTGGGCTATATCCAGCAATCACGTAGTCAATGAATGAAGTGGTGTCCCGCATGTAGGGACACTGCTGCACTCAAGGCAACATTTCAAGATGCCATTTCAAGGATTGGAGTCCTGATGTATTGGGAATAGCCCTTTAGGTAATTTTCTGATTATCTATATATCTTTTCTTGTTTAGAACAAGTTTTCATGTAAAATTTATTTACAGGGAACCTGCCTGGCTGGAGAACACCATTACCCTGCAGATATAGCATTATTCGGCAGACTAATTGCACTAAGTAGGTGCCCGACCAACCTACTGAAAGTGCGGCACCTGGGAAAAAAATTTACTTAAATCATCCCGGGAGCTGCTGGCTTTTAGCCATACAGGCGTGCCGGCACATAGCTACTTTCAATGATCACAGCACTGAGAACAACAGCTGTAAGCACGCCCCGGAACTTTGATTGACAGCTGGCTCTGTATTGCTACACAGCAAACACAGCATTTACTCTCAGGTGCCGCACTTTCAGTATGGTGTGCGTGCGGGCACCTTCCTAACATTATAACCTAAAGATTAACCCTAATCAATTAAAAAAAAAATAAAATATAGAAATCTTGCAATTTTCACACTGACAACTAGGCCCAATGCTAGACTCACATTTCCCATTCTAAACATGAGACTATTCCGTAGACTCATTATCATCATTAACAAGACTACAATGATAGGTAACACCTCTATATACAGTAGATAAAATAGGATCCACTACTCACAATCGATGATGTCACAGCGCACCTCCTCCCCCTTCCTTCACAATGACCTTTGCCAGACGGTAGTATGCAATGATAAGAAGCTCAAACATAGTCAGTCATGAGTAAGTCTAAGCTGGTAACATCATGTGCCAAAAGGAGGTAGGCCTTATATAACAAGCTTCCCCTTCTTAGAATTTTGGGTCTTGTTTAATGGGTGCACTTAAAGGTGAACCTGTCATGTCCAGAAACACTATTCACCTGTAGACATAAGAGTCAATCTGCAGGCAGGACCGGAGTTAGGAGCAGGCAGACTAGGTATAAGCGTAGGGCCACTGCTCCCACAGAGGCCCCCAGCCAGTGGCGTGCTGTTAATAGTGGTACACTACATGGCCGCAATGGGGCTCAGGAGTCAGGGGTATCCTGGCACCATCTTCAGCCCCCCACATTCAACTGTATCAGCATCATAGATGCAGGACTGTGGGGAGTGTATTATACTATATGGAGGCCTATGGGGAGTGTATTATACTATATGGAGGGCTATGGGGAGTGTATTATACTACATGGAGGGCTATGGTGAGTGTATTACACCACATGGAGGGCTATGGGAAGTGTATTATACTACATGGAGGGCTATGGGAAGTGTATTACAATATATGGAGGGCTATGGGGAGTGTATTATACTATATGGAGGGCTATGGGGAGTGTATTATACTGCATGGAGGGCTATGGGGAGTGTATTGTACTTCATGGAGGGCTATGGGGAGTGTATTATACTACATGGAGGGCTATGGGGAGTATATTATACTACATGGAGGGCTATCGGGAGTGTATTATACTACACAGAGGGCTTTGGGGAGTGTATTATACTACATGGAGGGCTATGGGGAGTGTATTACACTATATGGAGGGCTAAGGGGAGTGTATTATACTACATGGAGAGCTATGGGGAGTGTATTATACTACATGGAGGGCTATGGGGAGTGTGTTATACTACATGGCGGGTTATGGGGAGTGTAATAAACTACATGGAGGGCTATGGGGAGTGTATTACACTATATGGAGGGCTATGGGGAGTGTATTGCACTACATGGAGGGCTATAGGGTATGCATTATACTATGTGGAGGACTATGGGGTGTATTGCACTAAACAAGCAAAATGCTGTCTATTCATTGTTTATGCCAAAACAAAAATCATTGTTCACGGCAGCACATCACCCAATGTAAGCTGCAGATATGCTGCTGATAACATGATATTGTATGGGGATAGATTGATCTATTAGCGATTGTTGTAGCCCCATTATTCATCCTCAGCCGGTGTTAAGAGGCCGGGAAACAAGCAGTGAACAACTTCAATACTGTCGATCACGCTCATTTAGTGGCCTGAACTCAGAGCATGTAAATAACAGACATGTTTCTGTGTGATGGTGCAATATGTTAGCATTTAGGGCCCCACTTTAAACTTTTGTTCAGGGCCCCACTTTGTCGAAAAACAGTCCTGTCTGCAGGTAAAATCCTGTTTAAACCATGTGCAGCCAGCTTATTGGAGCAGCGGCTACAGGGAGAAAATTAAGTTATAGTCTCCCTCTAACTGCCGACTATATACGGGCGGTGCAGGGAGCGTAATCTCTACCTGGCACTTTTATTGACAGCCTGATCTGAACACACACTCCACCCTATAGAGGTCTGTCTGGTGATAGGTTTAAGGTGTTAAATGGATCTTATTTTACTGAAAATATAAAATGTTACAAATATGTAAAATATCAGACAGCAAAAAATAAGTGTTATATTCTGGGTGATCTAACCGTGACTGATATTGTACAGATGGCATATCTGGTTATAAAATAAATTATCACCTTATTGTGCTGACTCCACAGTTATTTATCTAGAAGATACAAGCCTATTACTATACGGTATTGGAGCCTGGGGACGCCCCTGATGGAGGAGTAATTGAAAATCTGCAGGTATGAAACGCATTTCACAGAATAGTGAGATAGAAACACTTTCATCCCGATTTCCTTTAAATAAATCAGTTTATGAAGCAGGTGACACATTTGCACTAAAGATGCCCATCTCACCCGCAGCTCATGCGCTGAATGTAAAAGATTGAGAATTCGGCTGTATAAGACCCATGTATCCATCAGTGTATAATCCATTGTATTTGTTGTGGCAGGTCTGCGAGAGCGTCACATCGACCTGCTGCGACAAATAAGGCGGATTACAGCCTGACGGATAGTTCATCACTGGCCTCATTCTAACTTTACTATTGATTTCAGGCTGCCGAAGAAAATGTGGACATTGGCATTACATTTTAAGAAAATAAATAGAAATAAACTTTTGGATGAGTCAAGAAGGTTACAGAGAAGGATTAACAAAGATACATATATATTACATAATGTTTGCCACCCCCCCAATTATCTCTTTGCCGCGATAGTTATTGTTCCATAAAGCACCCAAATAACTTGAGTACAGGTTTCTTATTATATTGGTGTATATACATTTTTGGGGGGTTAATAAGGTACAGTAAACAGGAGGCTCCAGGTCAGCAAACAAATTGTTTGATCAGATGTGTTTCCTAATTTAATTTGTATGCAAATAAGCTCTGTATAATAAAGAAAAATCGTCCATACACATTAGATGGCTGTCACCCGAACGATGCTTTGACCGATCCATTCAGCAGACAGCCACCTGAGGCATCTCTTCCATTAATGTTCTCTGTGAGACAGTTATAGACAGACATTTCTCACCTCCGGGAGAAGAAAGCATTCGGCAGTCTGAAATCAGACATGCCCATTCGACATCTCCCCCGACAATCAGTTGGCCGATGCCCCATATGCATTAAAGAGTCGGCCAAACTAGTCAGTATCGACGGGTTTGGCCAATATTAGTCTAATGTGTATGGGGTCTTAATGGGAATCTGTCACTTGTTTTTTGCCATTTAATCTAAGAGCAGCATAATGTAGATACAGATACCCTGATTCTAGCGATGTGTCACTTACTGAACTGCTTAGTGTAGTTTTCATATAATCACTGTTTTACCAGGAGGAGATCACTAGAGGACTAGTAAACCTGCCGCCATGTAGTCCTCTATATTCATGAGCCCTGTATAACACTGCCTCCACCGATTGGCAGCTTTCTGTGTACACTGTGCATGGGCAGAAAGCTGCCAATCAGTGGTGTGGACAGGTTATACCAAGCTCTGAATTCAGAGGAATGCTAGATCTGCAGCAAAGAGGGATTTTATCAAAATGACAGCAGGCAATTCAGTGACAAATCGCTGGAATCAGGGTCTCTGCCTCTACATCATGCTGCTCTCATGTGGAGTAGCAAAAACCTGGTGACAAGATTCCAATAAAGTTTCCACATAGCAACACTCCACTGCAGACTTTCTGTATATCCACAGTGGCATATACTGCTGCAAATATCACTGCAAGCACAAAGCTACACGTTTCATTTGCACCTATATTCGCAGCATCAATTCACGTGTTGCGGTTCTGAAACCGCAGGTCTTGTCAATTTGTGCTGCAGATATACTTCACAGCACAATAATAAGAGAAAATAACTTATGGCACTTACCAAGCTGCATAAAAAAAAAATGTATTTGCAAAATAAGTGTACATCACGGGAGAAAGTGATCTGATCTGAGGGCCAGATGAAGCACAAGTTAATGCGAAACGCCTGTCACCCAGTCTCACACCTAATAACTCTCTCCTGTGAAATGAACTTATTTTGGAAATAAAGGAAGGTACTATAAGAAAAAAAGCAAGAAGCAGCAAGTGATGTACTGCAAGAAGCAAATAGGCAGTTGACAACCCACTGTGCAAGCTTGGCCTATAAGTCTATGTATGACAGATAAGGCCTTGAAACACGACAATGGATATTACTCAAACTAGAGACAGTTCTCTTTTCCAGAGCAGGGCCGCTTTCCACACTTTTACCCATGAAATATTGCCTCAGAGACTCCATAAACCTGTTGGATCTCCAAATGAGAACCCAAAAGCTCCTCCGCCCGGAGATCATATAATTGATAAAGAGCTCAGATACAATACCAGACACAGCCAGCACACAAGAAGTCTGAAAAATGCTGACAAATTCACGACATTTATTCAGTTAGACACATTTTAGCTCAGATCAACACTCTGCTCTTGTACTCAGAATATACGGATTGGAATATTCATTCCATTGCTTGTGGTTAAAAGCCCAATTCGACTTAAGAAGTTCATCCGGTGGTGACATTACTCAGACTAGACAAAGAAAAGGCTCGGTGCACGTGTGGGACACAAGCACTGCTCCACAAGTAATGAGAATGCAAACAAACCCCAGTTTTCTTGGCCCCCTCCCAGCCGAGAAAAGAGAAATGCATCCAAAGATTAAACATGCTGGAGCTGTCCAAGAAATCCGCGCAGTGGCTGCATCTTGTCCACTAGTAGGTTAGTCTGTGCAGACGACATCTTTCTCCGATGGATTCCGCCTGGATGGTGTCTGAAAAAGCTCTATAAAAACACCAAAAAGAATAAGCATATGCACAGCAATGCCAAAACGACTTGCTGTGCATATGTTCAGTTTTTTTGACCAGGACTATTATATTTTTTTTTTATTATGGCTCTACTAACAGGTGAGTAGTTGCTAACAGAAGCAAGTACCTGTTTTTTCTACCTGGTACCACCCAAGAGCTGTTGCTAATTACCTACCTGTTGTGCCCGGCGCCAATCTCTGCCGGCATAGAGCAGGCAGAGACTACTCCTGTCAGCGATTCTGCAGTTTCAGCTGTTCTACGTCAACAGAGCAGCTCTTCTTCTTCCGGCCTGTGCTGTTAACAGGGCGTGACTGCTAACGTCATGCTGATTGACAGCCAGCTCCCCACAGCTAGGCAGCAGGGAGCCAGCTGTCAATCAGCATGACGTCAGCAGACACAACCCATCAACAGAGCAGAAGAGAAGCCACAGCTTTGTCAATATTATGGCAGAAGAAGCCGTTGAATTGCTAGCAGGAGCCTGTGTAAGTCCGTAACTGCTCTGTGCAGGCAGAGAGCGGCAACAGGCAGGTAGTCAGCAGCTACCCTCATTGAGTCCAACATGGAAAAATTAAGAAATGTAAAATTCCCAGCGGCAGGTACTTTCTTAACATTTTGCCAGTGTTCTCTCATCTTGTCACATTTCAATGTATATTTGCACGGGAAACAGCTGAAATTAAATCTCAGACATCATCATCGTCATCATCATCATCTCATACAAATTAATTTCCCTCTTTTTTTGCAATAAAATGCAGATGATCAATATTCCAAATACATAGACAAAATGAATAAAATTAAATGCTTAAAAATGTCTTCAAAATAGGTGAAAAAAAAACAAAAAATATGCCAAAGAGAGTCTGACCCCTCAAGGTTTGCAGCGTGCAGTCTCAGAATCATCAGAAAGAAAATTTCAAATAAGATGTGGAAGAGGACAGGACATAATTTGGGAGGTCTAGCATAGTCATGATGAAGATATTTCTGTACATTCCCCCCTAATAATTGGGGCTGACTCCTCTTCTGTCATTAATACAATTCTAGGAGCACCCGGCCATCGTGAGGCGTGCGGACCACAATGTCACACCGCTGCCTTACTTATCACAATCTGGTCTTGCGGAATATAATGACATGACACAACCACGGCACAACTATTGTCAAAAATCCAAACTGCTGCATTTTTGGTCATCATAGGCCATAAAGTAAGATTGTGCGACTGCAACCAGTGTTTTGGTTGTAAATGAAGAAAAAATAAGAAAAAAAGCTTTATTCCACTCTGCAGCCGCTATTACACTGGGTGTCCAGCTCAATGTGAAAAATTTGGTCTAAGATCGTCTTTAAGAATTAAAAAATGTCATATCGTAGACAAGGAAACAACCTCCGGGCCCAACAAACTGAACAGAGAGCATGACATGGTTACATATTAATCAGAAAACGAAGAAAAGAGAAAAAACTAATTACAAGGATTAGATACAGAAAAAGATAAAAAATCCCTGTGAAATATTTATTTTTCTCTCTCTTATTTTTAGATCCATATTTCCCCCTAAGAAATAATTTTCTCACAGTTGTTTACTGATGACTCAGGTTTGGCAGCGAGGATTACGGAGAAATAAAGCTGTTTGTGTAGCGTTTCATGAGTCATATTTTATACCGTCTTTACCAATCCAGGCATTTTAGATTGAGTATGGATTTATGCTCTGAGGACCTTTTATTCCGTCTCAGAAAGAGGAAAAGTTACCAATTAAAATGAAAACATGAAATAATCCTCACAAGAAATCTGCAATCTCATGATGACCCATCTGGACACTTTGCAGCGATAGTATTTCTATATATCCTGAAAATATCCCAGAAATGGCTTAAAAACGCTAAAGGTTTCATTCTTAATGAAGCTTCTGCGAACCGTCCTCAGTCTCGTCTGATTAGTTACACGGATGTCCGCGCCTAGAGCCCCCGCTAATCACAATGTTCTCATTAAAGGGGTTCATCAGGACTTCATAATGCCAGCAGAAAATGAGATCAAATTAAAAAAAATAACTATTTAGCTGTTACATTTCTCTGTGGATCCCCCCGCTGCCACTTTGGTGATCTCTTTATTTGGCTGCAGCGATGATGTGTAGTACATCCATATGACCGCTGCAGCCAATCACTGGCTTCAGTTGTGATGCTCACGTGTACAGTATGAAAACTCTAAGGTTAGTGATTGGTTAAATCAAAGAGCCATGAGCATCAGTGGTGGAGCAGAGGGGGATATTTCTCTTTTTATCACATTGTCTGCGGCTATATATTGTGACGGTAACAGTAATGTACTTAGAATGGGAAAGTATGCTACGCCATATGCATTGGGGGTGCAGAGAGTGGCCTTCCTGGCAAAAAAGACTGTCTAATTAAAGCTTATAAGGATTTTTCCATTTCTTAGCTATACCCTTTACCCAGGCACAGTGTGTTTAAAAACCAAAAACAAACAAATTGGGTTTTATTCACCCTCCACAGGTCCAGCACAAATCTCCACCATGGCTCTTTGTGTCTGTTATTATCTGCTGTGCGTATATCCCATAGACAGAGCTGCAGCCAATCAGTGAGCTCATCAACACTTGCAATCTACTTGGGCAGAGCCTGAGCGCAATGACTTGCTGCAAAGTCATCAACAGGACATTATGGAGACACCGGGAGCAACAGCAAGGACTCGGCGCCGGACCCGGGGAGCGTGAGTAAAACTAAGGATTGCGCTAGGGACAGGGATTTTGTGAAAATGGAAAACCTTTTAATTAACAGTGCTATTCTCAAAATTAGTATATCAGAATCTTATTTAAATCCCAAAAGCCACTGCTGCAAGGCAATTGGCTCATCATGATCCATTGTACTAATGATGTGTCTGGTAAGAAGAGAAGCCATGACTGCCATGATGACACTTTTGCAGTGCACACTGGGTACACATTGTGCAATAATGAGCTAGCTAGACAAATGGGTTGAAGCCATATTTAGGATTTGTGCTTATTTTAAAAAGTTGCAAAACAGAAAAGGCAGCTCTTCTTCTTAAGGTTGGCCTAAAAATTGGAGAAACATTCTAGACATAAGTTTTATATTTAAAGGGAACCTGTCAGCAGGATTTTGCTCATAGAACTACAGACAGTGTCAGGTTGGCGTAATTAAACTGATTAAAATGATACCTCGGTTGATGAAATCCGTCTTGTGGTTGCTGTTTAATCTTTATTTTCAGTTTTGAGTAATGATATTCTTTTGCTCTGGGGCAGCCTGTGGGTGGGCATGTGGGCGGAGCTGTGGGTGGGCATGTGGGTGGGGCTGTGGGTGGGGCTTCATGTAGTGCTCTGCTTACATATTCATCTGTATGGCTTATAATAGGTCACTGATCCCTCACTGACCTGCCTCCTATTTTACATATTGCATAGAATAGTGTTGGCTTTGAAAAAAAAAAAAAAAGTAACTTCAGCAAAACGCCATTTTGCTACAACCACACTTTTTTCCTACAACAAAATTGCACCGGCAGCGCTTGCGCAGGAGCATCTATCTCTTGCTAACTGCAGCGAATCCATGTATTTAGCACATCTTTAGGCTCTTAACCTTTACACCACCTCTTAGTTGGCTTACTTCAGACCATTTATTATGACCACGCACCATCCTACTATGCCACACCTTCCTCCAGTTATGTCATGCTCTTCGTCGGCTGAGGACCAGAAAATGCCTAAAAAACTGTGGTGCAAAACAGGTCTGTTAGTTGGCCCTGGCTTCAGTGCAGACAGTGACAGCCTGCATGAGCAGTGAGGGGGCACAAGAAGAGTAGTGGGTGGGCCAGCGGGTTGGCGAACGGGAGGTCAGAAAGCCGCAAAGGCCCGGGGCATGCTGGCAGCTTAGAAACAGAGAGCGGGACAGCAGCATCTGAAGTCACTGATGTCAGACGCAGCCAAGCCCCTCTGCTGCGGCCATACAATGTAAGTAGCTGCGGCTGTGAGTGACCAGGGCCCAGGAAATTAATAAAGCAAAGTAAAGTAATTAGCACAGGCCCCAGCATGGCAGGCCATTTATACAGTGGCTCCACTGTGCTGCCTCACTCAGTCCGGCACCCCCCCTTCGCTTCTGCTCACCAGGCCCCATACACAAGTAATAGCAGTAATGCCCCGATGATACCCTGCTCCTGAATAGGAGTTTAATCGAAAGAATTGCACATTTTTCCTCTGCTATTCTGCTATGAATACACTGAGAATAAATCAATATGTGCAAGTACTGACGAAAGGTATTGTCTGACGCTGACAGAGCAGGGAATGGCAGAGGAAACATTAATATACTCAGCTCAATCATTCAAGATCAACTACCACAGAACACAAATGTAAGATTTATTAAATTTAAAAAAAAATAACTTTTAGATGGAAGTGTAATGCCTCAGGGTTCTCATTCCTCTCTTATATTTGAAATGCTGAAAAATGGGTGAAACTCTAAACAAACAAAAAGTACTAATATATCGGAAGATTTCATTCTGCACAAAGTTCACTGAAGGCATAGTCAAAGCATAACCACAATGAGACTCTCACAGAAATGCTTAGAGAATATATAAAGTAAGCATAAATATTGAGTTGTAATATCCCTTTAAAGTGAACCTGTCACTTGCTCAAAAAATGTGAGTTAAATATCTTCTAAAAATCCCTGAGCTCCCCCGACTCTGTCACGCCTTTCCAATGCGTCGCTCTATTGCATTCACATTTGTTTCCTCTGGAGCTCAGTACGTGAACTCTCTGTTTTGCAGACCAATCAGGTGTTTCTTCAGAGTCTTCGATGGGGTGTGCACTATCACCCCTCCCAGACACCTGCCAATCACAGCAGATGATCTAGCACTATATCAGTCTCCGATGCTGCTGAGCTCTAATTGGCATTGTCTGGGAGGGATGAGACGCACATTCTAAGAGAAGACTCTGAAGAAGTGCACATTCTAAGAGAAGACTCTGAAGACGTGCACATTCTAAGAGAAGACTCTGAAGAAGTGCACATTCTAAGAGAAGAATCTGAAGAAGGGCACATTCTAAGAGAAGACTCTGAAGAAACTCACAGTTGGACTCCAAAGTGGTGTTTTCGCATAGTGCGCTCCAGAATAAACCAATTTCAATATCTTTGCAATGGAGCGATGCAGCGCAAAATGTAGTAGAGCATGGGAATTCAAGGATGATTTTTACAAGGAATTAAATTTTTTTAGCAAGTGACAGGTCCTATCATTTGTAAACCCTCCGACAAAAACATATATTTAATAGGTATGCATTAAAAATATTAGACTGACAAAACATAGATAAGACACCAAATCCAGAAATTAGGGTACATATAAAGTGGGTATTTAAATTGTTTAAGCCCTGTGACAAATCCAGGCATACAAAGAGGGCACTAACTCACCCTAAGATTTTACTCTAAAGTCTGATACTGCCTAGCCACAGAGGTTGGCTCCCTAATGAAATGTTGATGCTGGCACTTCCACTCCTCGATGGCTATCCCCGAGATGTCCTACACTAAAAGCTCTGTATATTGATATGGACATTAACACCACAATAAGGCCTGTATTCAAAGTCCATTCAGGGTTACATGTTTAAAGATAATAAAGATTAAAGGCAGATTAGGACACAACCATAAAGAATGATACTTATCGGCACATCTCCTAAGCAGCTGCCTCTTTAAAAGTGTACCTGTCCCTTCATGCAAAGCCAAAACTGCTTTTGGTGCCAAAACAAGTCCAGTATGTTCAGGAACTGTCTTGATTATCATGTTCTGTAACTTTCTATAATCTCTTTTTGAGTGGGACATTCCTGTAAATAAGCATTTAATTCCCAGCATGAGTTGCCCCTGATATTGCCTACTACAAAATGAAAGCTTTTTGTAAAATGAAGTTTTACATGCACAAAAGCAGAAGCAGAGAAACACTCAGTCCCATCTTCTGTAACTCTTCTTTTCTGACAGATTACATTGACAACAGGCAGTGGACAGGAAATTAGACAAAAGGAAGCAAACTAGTGAATTGCTTTTGGAGTGATTGTGCAGGGAGGGTAGGACATCATTTTTAGGCTAGGGTAACATAGCCTTAACCCGTAGAAGCGTCACACTAGATGTGATAGGACCATCATCCACTGACTTCCCCGATCCCTTGCACGCAGCTTACATGTCCCGTGTATGGCAATAAAGGACTGATTTTTTTTTTAAATTAGTTTATTAATTCCAGAATAAAACAAACATTACACACATTTGCATTTGTCATTATCAATTATACCATAGAATACAAATAATTGCAGAGTATCATCATATCAAAAGTTTACAGGGGTAATAAACTGTGCATGTTAAATCACTAGTACCTTATAAAATACCTATTGTACAACATTAACTACTTTAACCATCAATAGTAAGTCGCCGAAAGGAAAATCATACATAAATCCTGCTCTGTAAGCGATGCCCCCAAAACCACAAGTCCACCTTCTTGTGTAAGTATCTAGTCAGTGTAGACTATAGGGTATGATAAGAGGAATTCATTCTACCCCAAATCTTTTCGAATTTACCTGGACATCCTCTATTTTGGTACAGTGTTCTTTCATACGGGATAATCGAATTCACCAAATCGATCCAAGCTCTGAGAGACAGGGGAGAACCACCCATCCACCTTAACGCCAGCACCTTCCGTGCCAGAAAGAGCGTCTCTTGAAGAAAGATCCCAGTATAATGATCCCAGGTCTCTGTATCCCACACCCCGAATAAGCAGGTCAATGGCTCAAGTGGGACAGGGATCGACAATAAAGATGTTAGTAATGTCGTCACCTCTTTCCAGTAATGAAGAACTACTGGGCACCTCCAAATCATATGAATAAAATCTGCATCATGTGTATGACACCGTAAGCAATCTGACGAGTGGAGGCGACCCATTTTGAAGAGTCGTGTCAGGGTCAGATAAGTCTGATATATAATATATAACTGGGTCATCCTATTATTAACTGAAGGAGAAACTTTAGTTGGAGATTCCAGAATATCTTCCCATTCCTCTCCCAGTACATCGGGAAGAAGTCCCTCCCACTTCCCTTTGATAGAATTGATGGTAGACCCAACTCCCACGGATAATAAATATGTATATAAAGAGGAAATGAGTCTTTGAGGACCCTGTGATTTGAGGATGCCTATCAAAGGTAAAGATGAGATCGCTTGACCTGTACCCAAATTTCGTATGTGCGATTGGAAAGCTGACCTTAGCTGTAAATAAATGAAGAATTGAGATCTCGTTGCAAGTATTCTGTAGTTGTTCGAAGGATACAAAAACCACCTGGTTATGTATATCGCTCACCGAGAGAACACCACACGAGATCCAAAAATCAGTAGATGGGTGATTCAGTAGCTCTGGGAAACAACTATTGTTCCACAATGGCATTTCGGCTACTATATCTACAAATTTAATAACTCTTTTAATTTGTCTCCATATTAATCTCGCCAGTCGGAGTAAAGGTAGCAGACGAGGAGCACTAACTTTCTCCATCTCCAAGAACCCCAATGGACAATCAATCCGGGCAGAATGAAGTAAATGACTCTCAGAATTAGGTAGGGAGTTATTGGGCATCCATTTGTTTATCGCCTTAGCTTGCCCGGCAAGGTAGTACAAATAAAAGTCTGGCAGGGCCGCCCCACCCCCCTTTTTCGGTCTCTGTAGAGCAGATAACTTAAGTTTGGGCCTGGTCTTCCCCCATATAAAGGTGTGATTAAGGAGTTTAAATTCGCAAAGAAAGACTTGAGTATTGGCGCAGCACTATGTTGAAAGCAGTAATTAAGTTTGGGAAGCAATATCATTTTAATTAGATTAATGCGGCCTGCAACAGAGAGAGGGAGTTTGCTCCAGGTTATAAATTTAGATTTGACCAAGTCCAGTATTGGATAAATGTTAAGTTGAAGGTCCAGCCGACTACATTGAGACATATGGATACCTAGATATTTGAAATTAGAGACGTTAGGTAGCAACGAGAGAGTTTCGAGACAGGGCATTGGAGCAAGAGACAGAGGCATCAGGGAAGATTTATCCCAATTTATATAGAGACCGGAGAATTTATAAAATTTATCTATGGTCGCTATTACTTGTGGTAATGTTTCTTCTATTTTATCCATAAATATTATCATGTCATCGGCATAGAGACCGATGGTATCCACACGGTCCGCAATATTTATTCCCTTAATATCCATGGAGGACTTTATGCGTATTGCCAAAGCCTCTATCGCAAGGGCAAAGAGAGCCGGGGACAGAGGACATCCTTGACGGGTTCCCCTATGCAAGGCAAAAGAATCAGAGATGGAGCTATTCACAATTATACGCGCCTTGGGATTCCTATATTGTGTGTCTATCCCTCTAATAAATTTATCCCCAAAACCGTATTTCTGTAGACACGCAGAGAGGAAATGCCACTCGAGAGAGTCGAACGCCTTGGCCTTGTCTAGCGATGCTAGTGCCCAATTATTATCCGACTCTAGAGAACTATATTGAATCACCGATTAAACCCGCCTGATATTGATGGAAGTACTTTTCCCAGGCATAAAGCCGTTCTGGTCTGGGTGTACAAGGTCTAGTATGATAGTGTTCAGCCTAGTAGCCAAAATTTTGGTGAAAATTTTATAATCTACGTTCACCAGTGATATGGGGCGATACGATCCACATTCCAAAGGGTCCTTCCCCTCCTTCTTAAGTACAATAATATTTGCATCGTAAAATATTTCAGGCATGGATTCTCCCTCCCATATACTCCAGAGCACCTTCAGTAAAAGTGGTGCCAGGTGACCTCGATATTTTCTATATAACTCAACGGGAAATCCGTCGGGTCCAGGGGCCTTCCCAGTGGCCATATCCGTGATAGCATGCTCCACTTCCTCCAAAGTAAACTCAGCCTCCATAAAGGCTTGCTGGGCTGGACTCAGTGAGGGGAACGCTATGTCCGATAAATAGTCTAAACATTCAGGGACACCAAGACCACTACTAGACTTGTATAATGATTTATAGTAATCATGAAAACACCGGAGAATTCCCTCAGTAGAAGATACCAATGAACCATCAAGTGCCCGGATCTGTAGTATTGTATTAGAGGTGTTATGTTGGCGTACTAGAAAAGCTAGAAGTGTACTGGCCTGATTCCCCAATTCGAAATAGGATTGACGGGTAAAGAATAATTTACGTTTTGATTTAGTGACTATATGTTAAGTATATAACCTCTGGGAAGTAAGCCATTCTACCCTGTTGCCACTGGTTTAATAAGTTACATAAGCGGCCTCCGAGTCCCTCAGCCGCCGCTCCATCTCATCATCTTCCCCTGCCGTTATCCTTTTGATATAAGAAATTGTGGAGGACAGACGTCCCCTTAGGTATGCTTTTAGAGTATCCCAAAACAAACTAAGATTTGGAGGGTCTGGATGGGTAGAGATAAAGCAGTTCAGCTGATCAACCGTTCTATCACTAGAGTCTATTAATTTCAACCAGAAGGGATTCAATTTCCAGGGTATATTATTATTTGATTGACCGTATTTAAGTTTAAGAATAACTGGACTGTGGTCCGATATCCCCCTATTGCCATGCTCAACACTATCCACCCACAATGCCAGGCCACTGGATCCAAATATGTAGTCTATACGAGATAGAGACCGCCTAGTTGATGAGTGGCAAGTGTATTCCCTTATCTCAGGATGACGTGTTCTCCACAGGTCCAGCCATCCGCTACCACCCATAAACAGTGCCAATTGGGAGGGGGATTGAGGAGGAGGCCCCCCAGATATCAAGTCGTCTAGTCTCAATCTATCCATGGAATTATCCATGACTAAATTAAAATCTCCCATACAAATAACACTAGCGTCAGGATAATTTAGGGAGAAACCCATTGCCATGCGGAGAACCGATATATTAGCCGGGGGGGGGGGTTATAGACACATAGTATCACGTATTCCCGTGTGTTAATAAAGGCGTGCACAAAAACAAAGCGACCCTCGGGATCCCATCGTGCCTCCCTAGCCTCCCATCTAACATTCCTATGTATCAGCAGAGAGACCCCTCTTGAATAGCTGGTATGGAATGCGTGAAGGGACCACTGCTTTTGTGTACATTTAGCTGTGTCTCTGGTCAGATGTGTCTCTACAAGAGCTACAACATGGGGATGATAACGTTTAATCTGCGAAAATACCTTGATTTTCTTTCGGGGAGTCTTAATACCCCATATATTCCACGTCATGCATATACACTGTGTTCCAAATTATTATGCACAAAGAGTTTAGGAGTGATAATGTTAGAATTTTTTTGTTTGTCATTTAAACTCATTGATGGTGATGTGTGTCAGGGCTCTTTATACCACTGAAAGCAATTGCAGATACCTGTGCAAATTAGTTTGGCAGGTGTGTCCAAATAAAGGCAAGACTACTTAAGAAGGCTGTTCCACATTATTAAGCAGCCTACATTTTTGGCCAAAATGGGGAAGAAAAAGGATGTGTCGGCTGCTGAGAAGCAACAAATTGTGGAGTATTTAGGTCAAGGCATGACTACAATCAACATTGCCAAGACACTTCATCATGATCATCGCACAATCAAGATGTATGTAGCTGATTCCCAGCACACACGTGTGCGTGCTGATAAGGAAAAATTGAGGACTCTTTCCAACAGGCAATTGCGTAAGGTTAAAAGAGCAGCTGCAAAAATGCCTTGTCATAGCAGCAGACAAGTTTTTGAAGCTGCTGGTGCCTCCAACGTCCCCTGAACAACAAGATGCAGAGTCCTTCAGAGGTGCGTAAGCCATCCTGTCGACCACCTCTATCCACTGCACACAAGCAGAATCAGCTCCAGTGGGCCAAACGATACATGAAGACTGACTTCCAAACTGTTTTGTTCACCGATGAGTGCCGTGCAACGCTCGATGGTCCAGATGGATGGAGTGGAGGATGGCTGGTTGATGGACACCCCATGAAAACACGGCTAAGGCGCCAACAAGGAAGAGGTGGAGTAATGTTTTGGGCTGGAATCATGGGGAGAGAGATTGTCGGCCTCTTTATGATCCCTGAAGGGGTAAAGATGAACTCCATAATCTATGTGGAGTTTCTAAAAACACTTCCTGCCATGGTTCAAGAGGAAGAACCATGCTTTCCGCAGCAAGATCATTTTCATGCATGATAATGCACCGTCTCATGCTGCAAAAAACACATCTGCATCTCTGGCTGCTATGGGCATAAAAGAGGACAAACTTATGGTGTGGCCACCATCTTTCCCTGGCCTCAACCCCATTGAGAACCTCTGGAGCATCATCAAAAGGAGTGTCTATGATGGCGGGAGGCAGTTCACATCTAAGCAACAGCTCTGGGAGGGTATTCTGTCCACATGCAAAACAATTGAAGCAGAAACCATCCAAAAACTGACAAATTCAATGTACGAGAGAGTTCAGAAGCTTCTTTCGAACAAGGGGTCCTATGTGCAAATGTAACATCACCTAAAATAAAGTTTTCACTTGAAAACTGTTTGATTTCATTTTGTAATAAGCTGATAATGCTTATAACTTCACAATTGACCATTTTTTTGTTCAAAATAAAATAAAAAAGGTTGAAAACTCTGCTGTGCATAATAATTTGGAACATGCATTTTGAGTGTTTATTTTTTTTAAAAAGATACTGATTTCATAAGCAGTTTGTTCCAAAACATTGCAATTATACTAGAATAGTAGATGACTGGAAAATAACAATGACTGCAATTCAGATAGGTAATTTAGAGAAAATATGAGAAAATATTATTTGCATAATAATTTGGAACACAGTGTAATCTCAACCCCATATCCACACTTAGGAAAAGAAGTAATATACACCATAACTTGAGCAGGGATCAGGGACATCACGTAGAGCACAAAATTACCAATGGCGACTAACGAACATATCAAACAATCAAAACTGGTGTAAAAACCCAAACAGAACAGAGCTTGAACAGTGGAGGAGTATAATCCTACACTCCTACAGTCAGATAGAAAAGGGGATACCCTCACTGGAACCAGCGTCCGGTATTGTTGATAAGCTCAGCACCTATACGGAGAGCTCCAATTTGTGTTGCCATTAGACAAGGAGAACAACTTAGGAGTCCGGCACACTAGACACCTTGTATGACCGCAACCATTCGGCTACCTCCGCCGGATCTGTAAAGAACAAGGAAGAGCCGTCATGGACAATGCGGAGCCGAGCTGGGTAAAGCATGGAATAAATGATGTTTTTATCTCTGAGCTGCTTCTTAACTTCCATAAATCGAACCCGCTGTTTTTGGAGCTCCATGGAGAAATCTGGGAAAATTGATATAGTAGCGTTATTGAACTTAATAGGGCCCTTCTGCCGTGCCATGCGAAGAATCGCATCCCTGTCTCTACAATTGAGGAGACGCACCAAAAAAGGCCGGGGTGGAGTTCCAGGGGAAAGAGGTCTCGTTGGAACCCTATGGGCCCTCTCCACAGAAAATGTTGAGGAGAATTGATCTCCCAGGGAGGTTTTAAGCCAGTCCTCCAGAAATTGCTCAGGTGGCTGACCCTCCAGAGCGCTCCGGCAGGCCGATAATTTGAATGTTATTGCGGCGCAATCTGTTTTCCAGGTCATCTGCTTTTTGTTTCCAGGCATTCACAGAGCCGGCGGCCTTTGACAGCCTAGCTTCCATAGGGGTAATGGTGTCCTCTATATGAGACACTCTTGTTTCAACCTCCGAGATACGCCCTCTCATAGCTTGCATATCATGTCGCAAACGACCCACTTCAGTATGTACGTCCTCTATTTTTTCAGTAAGAGAAGATCTAGTGAGGGATATAGCCTGCATCAATTGCTCAGAAGCTTGTTTAAGAGTCAGTTCGTCTTGTTCTCCCTCCTCATTACTGTCAGTCAGAAAGACGATTTTTACGTTGGTTCTGTGTGGGATTATTTCTGAGAGTGCGTACATTATCAGGGGCATCCTCTCTGGCATATTTCTTTAATTTGTCAGCAGCCCCAGCTCCTTTGGAATGATGCATGGCGATCAACAGAAGGACCCCACGAAAGGACCACACTCGTAGTTATGGCTAGTCTATTCCCCAACAACAGTCCCGGCAGAGTCAAACACTGGAGTAGATCCCAGAAAGGTTACTGGCCAGGCAAAAAGAATATCAGGGGTTTATAAAGCAGCAACTGAGGATTCACCCAGGCACTGCGCCCCAGAGCAGTCCTACAGTCCCCACAGGCAGAGCAGCAGGGAGGGGGTTAATCCCTCCAGAGTTATGGCGCCGGCAGGAGTTTGTCTGATAAGGGGGTGCAGGGCCCAATCTTCCAGGGCACACACCGCACCACCCTTCTACTGTCTCAGGCTACTAGCTCACCTCCTGAGCTGCACCGCAGTTATACTGTAAAGCGCCACGCCCCTTGCTGCTGGAGTGCGCGCTGCAATGATGGCCGCTGCCTCCCCAGGCACCGCCGACCGCTCCAGACCCCAGCACCTGTATTCCGGTGTTCCACAGCACTCCCCCGCTGCAGTGTAGGCATCTGCCGTGTCTCAGGGGAAGATACCGGCAAATGCCAGTGCTGTGTCCTGTTCGTCGGATCGCGCGCTCAAAGATGGCCGCCGCAGCTCAGGGATTCTGCCGCCCGTCCAGGCCGCCTCAGTGTCCGACGTCCCAGGGCTCCAAAACTGCCGTCCAAGGAGATCACCGGGCTCCTGAGGTCCCGAGGGCACCGTTCCAGCCGGTACAATCGGTGACTCAGGGGTTTTCATGGCAGGATAAGGATCAAGATGGCTGGAGCTCCCACAAGGTGTGTCCTCTCTCCTGTATTACATAGCCACGCCCCCAATAAAGGACTGATTTTAGTAAACGGTGAGAGCTGCTTCTCATTTCTGAATGATTTTAGCATAACCTTTTTGCAAAGCACCACAGCATTCCTTATTTTTGTACCGCACTGGTTCATAGAAGGGTGAATGTTCATATGTAATGGAATCTTG
Organism: Ranitomeya variabilis; assembly: GCF_051348905.1. NCBI lineage: Eukaryota > Metazoa > Chordata > Amphibia > Anura > Dendrobatidae > Ranitomeya > Ranitomeya variabilis. Next base: position 62,524,495 of record NC_135237.1, on the reverse strand, counting down.
AGCAGGCTAATTTCTCTTGATCAACACGACCATAGATTCTCTGATCACACAACAATAGATTCGCTCATTGAAGAAAATTAGGACAATTATGCAAATCACACACTGATCAGAGTGTGGTCAGTGTCAGCAAAGTGTGATCTGATTATCTCTGGTGTCAGAAACGGAACACGCTGTGAGGAGAAGATAAAGAGTGAGATTTTTCCAACTTCACAATTCTGTCAGTGAGCAGAAAACGGACTGCACTTAGATGTAATCCAAGTGCAGTGCAATGATTCACACAGACTCAGTGACTTGCATGGCCAAGTGTGATCTGATCAGATAAAACTTGGACATGCTGTGATTTTTTCCTTGAACCGGCTCAGTCTGAAGAAAAAAAAAATTGGACATGAGTTCGGTCTCATAGACCATCATTAGTCGGGGTGTGATCCAATGTTTTGTAAGCGAGCCCTAAAATAAAGTGATTTGCAGGTTCATTGAAAACATCACTATGGCTACCTGGTCAGTCATCTTCTTTTCTAGCAGTGTGTGTGTGTGTGTGTGTGTGTGTGTGTGTGTGTGTGTGTGTGTGTGTGTGTGTGTGTTATCGTGTATGTATACATGTGCGTGTGCATATATAATGTGTATGTGTGTATATGTATCGCACATACACTATAACTATATATATATATATACACTCACTGGCCACTTTATTAGGTACACCTGTCCAACTTCTTGTTAACACTTAATTTCTAATCAGCCAATCACATGGCGGCAACTCAGTGCATTTAGGCATGTAGACATGGTCAAGACAATCTCCTGCAGTTCAAACCGAGCATCAGTATGGGGAAGAAAGGTGATTTGAGTGCCTTTGAACGTGGCATGGTTGTTGGTGCCAGAAGGGCTGGTCTGAGTATTTCAGAAACTGCTGATCTACTGGGATTTTCACGCACAACCATCTCTAGGGTTTACAGAGAATGGTCCGAAAAAGAAAAAAAATTCAGTGAGCGGCAGTTCTGTGGGCGGAAATGCCTTGTTGATGCCAGAGGTCAGAGGAGAATGGGCAGACTGGTTCGAGCTGATAGAGAGGCAACAGTGACTCAAATCGCCACCCGTTACAACCAAGGTAGGCCTAAGAGCATCTCTGAACGCACAGTGCGTCGAACTTTGAGGCAGATGGGCTACAGCAGCAGAAGACCACACCGGGTACCACTCCTTTCAGCTAAGAACAGGAAACTGAGGCTACAATTTGTACAAGCTCATCGAAATTGGACAGTAGAAGATTGGAAAAATGTTGCTTGGTCTGATGAGTCTCGATTTCTGCTGCGACATTCGGATGGTAGGGTCAGAATTTGGCGTAAACAACATGAAAGCATGGATCCATCCTGCCTTGTATGGAGCATCTTTGGGATGTGCAGCCGACAAATCTGCGGCAACTGTGTGATGCCATCATGTCAATATGGACCAAAATCTCTGAGGAATGCTTCCAGCACCTTGTTGAATCTATGCCACGAAGAATTGAGGCAGTTCTGAAGGCAAAAGGGGGTCCAACCCGTTACTAACATGGTGTACCTAATAAAGTGGCCGGTGAGTGTATATATATATACACATACACATACACACACACATGCACACACTTAAATGCATATATATCACAGTAAATGTATGTATGTATGTATGTATGTATGTATGTATGTATGTATGTATGTATATATATATATATATATATATATATATATATATATATATATATATATATATATATATTAGTGGATATAGAAAAACACGCCTGAGCACTCACCGGTCCTGGAGTCAAAGATTCCTTGATTAACCCCTTCCTGACATCAGACGTACTATCCCGTCGAGGTGGGGTGGGCCCGTATGACCACCGACGGGATAGTACGTCATACGCGATCGGCCGCACTATGTGCCAGGAGCGGTCATGGACCGCCCCCGGCACATTAACCCCCGGCACACCGCGATCAAACATGATCGCAGTGTACCGGCGGTATAGGGAAGCATTGCGCAGGGAGGGGGCTCCCTGCGGGCTTCCCTGAGACCCCCGGAGCAACGCGATGTGATCGCGTTGCTGCGAGGGTCTCCTACCTCCTTCCTGGCTGCAGGTCCCGGATCCAAGATGGCCGCGGCATCCGGGTCCTGCAGGGAAGGAGGTGGCTTACCGAGTGTCTGCTCAGAGCAGACACTTGGTAAGCCTGCAGCCCTGCACAGCAGATCGTCGATCTGGCAGAGTGCTGTGCACACTGCCAGATCAATGATCTGTATTGTCCCCCCCTGGGACAAAGTAAAAAAGTAAAAAAAAAATTTTTCCACATGTGTAAAAAAAAAATAAATAAATTCCTAAATAAATAATAAAAAAAAAATATATATTATTCCCATAAATACATTTCTTTATCTAAATAAAAAAAACAAAACAATAAAAGTACACATATTTAGTATCGCCGCGTCCGTAACGACCCAACCTATAAAACTGCCCCACTAGTTAACCCCTTCAGTAAACACCGTAAGAAAAAAAAAAAAAAAAACGAGGCAAAAAACAATGCTTTATTACCATACCGCCGAACAAAAAGTGGAATAACACGCGATCAAAAAGACTGATATAAATATCCATGGTACCGCTGAAAACGTCATCTTGTCCCGCAAAAAACAAGCCGCCATACAGCATCATCAGCAAAAAAATAAAAAAGTTATAGTCCTGAGAATAAAGCGATACCAAAATAATTATTTTTTCTATAAAATAGTTTTTATCGTATAAAAGCGCCAAAACATAAAAAAATTATATAAATGAGATATCGCTGTAATCGTACTGACCCGACGAATAAAACTGCTTTATCAATTTTACCAAACGCGGAACGGTGTCCGAAAATGTTACCAATAAAAACGTCAACTCGTCCCGCAAAAAACAAGACCTCACATGACTCTGTGGACTCAAATATGGAAAAATTACAGCTCTCAAAATGTGGAGACGCAAAAACTTTTTTGCTATAAAAAGTGTCTCTGGTTTCACACTTGCGTTTTTGTCTGCAGCGTTTTTTGCACAAAAAAAGCATGCGTTTTTTCCCTATATTTAACATTGAAAACGCATGCGGTTTTTTTGTACGCGTTTGGTCGCGTTTTCAAACGCATGCGGTTTTTTTCTGCATGCGTTCATTTTCAGAAATACAACCTGCAGTATTTTCTTGCGTTTTTAAGCACATGCGTTTGTTTGCGTTAAAAACGCATGCATTTTTATCGGAAAAAAACAGAAAACACACTGAAAAGCCACCCACCACCATCAAGGTGATAAAGGGATCCAAACCCTAACCCTACCCCTAACCTCACCCCTAACCGTTTAATGAACATTTTCTGACAGTCATAGTGCCACGTAATTCAGTGCCACGTATTTCAGTGCCACGTATTTCAGTGCCACGTATTTCAGTGCCATGTATTTCAGTGCCACGTATCACGTATTTCAGTGCCACGTGTTTCAGTGCCACGTGTTTCAGTGCCACGTATCACGTATTTCAGTGCCACGTATCACGTATTTCAGTGCCACATATTTTAGTACCACGTATTTCAGTGCCACGTATTTCAGTGCCACGTATTTCAGTGCCACGTATTTCAGTGCCACGTATCACGTGTTTCAGTGCCACGTGTTTCAGTGCCACGTATTTAAGTGCCACGTATTTCAGTGCCACGTATTTCAGTGCCACATATTTAAGTGCCACGTATTTAAGTGCCACGTATTTCAGTGCCACGTATTTCAGTGCCACGTATTTCAGTGCCACGTATAAGTGCCACGTATCACATATTTCAGTGCCACGTATTTAAGTGCCACGTATTTAAGTGCCACGTATTTCAGTGCCACGTATTTCAGTGCCACGTATTTCAGTGCCACGTATTTCAGTGCCACGTATTTCAGTGCCACGTGTTTCAGTGCCACGTATTTAAGTGCCACGTATCACGTATTTCAGTGCCACGTATTTCAGTGCCACGTATTTCAGTGCCACGTATTTCAGTGCCACGTATTTCAGTGCCACGTATTTCAGTCACGTTTAGGGTTAGGGGTAGGGTTAGGGTTAGGGCTAGGGTTGGAGGTAAAATTAGGGTTGGGGCTAAAGTTAGGGTTGGGGCTAAAGTTAGGGTTAGGGTTTGGATTACATTTACGTTTGGATTAGGGTTGGGATTAGAATTATGGGTGTGTCAGGGCTAGGGGTGTGGTTAGGGTTACCGTTGGGATTAGGGTTAGGGGTGTGTTTGGGTTAGGGTTTCAGGTAGAATTGGGGGCTTTCCACTGTCCAGGCACATCAGGGGCTCTCCAAGCGCGACATGGCGTCCAATCTCAATTCCAGCCAATTCTGCGTTGAAAAAGTAAAACAGTGCTCCTTCCCTTCCGAGCTCTCCCGTGCGCCCAAAAAGGGGTTTACCCCAACATATGTGTTATCAGCGTACTCGGGACAAATTGAACAACAACTTCTGGGGTCCAAGTTCTCTTGTTATCCTTAGGAAAATACAAATTTGGGGGGCTAAAAATCATTTTTGTGGGAAAAAAAAATGTTTTATTTTCACGGCTCTGCGTTACAAACTGTAGTGAAACACTTGGGGGTTCAAAGTTCTCACAACACATCTAGATAAGTTCCTTGGGAGGTCTAGTTTCCAATATGGGGTCACTTGTGGGGGGTTTGTACTGTTTGGGTACATCAGGGGCTCTGCAAATGCAACGTGACGCCTGCAGACCAATCCATTTAAGGCTGCATTCCAAATGGCGCTCCTTCCCTTCCGAGCTCTGTCATGCACCCAAACAGTGGTTCCCCCCCCCACATATGGGGCATCAGCGTACTCAGGACAAATTGGAAAACAAATTTTGGGGTCCAATTTATTCTGTTACCCTTGTAAAAATACAAAGCTGGGGGCTAAAAAATCATTTTTGAGAAAAAAAAAAAAATTATTTTCACGGCTCTGCGTTATAATCTGTAGTGAAACACTTGGGGGTTCAAAGCTCTCAAAACACATCTAGATAAGTTCCTTAGGGGGTCTACTTTCCAAAATGGTGTCACTTGTAGGGAGTTTCAATGTTTAGGCACATCAGGGGCTCTCCAAACGCAACATGGCGTCCCATCTCAATTCCAGTCAATTTTGCATTGAAAAGTCAAATGGCGCTCCTTCCCTTCCAAGCTCTGCCATGCGCCCAAACAATGGTTTACACCCACATATGGGGTATCATCGTACTCAGGACAAATTGCACAACATTTTTTGGGGTCCAATTTCTTCTCTTACCCTTGGGAAAATAAAAAATTGGGGGCAAAAAGATCATTTTTGTGAAAAAATATGATTTTTTATTTTTACGGCTCTGCATTATAAACTTCTGTGAAGCACTTGGTGGGTCAAAGTGCTCACCACACATCTAGATAAGTTCCTTAGGGGGTCTACTTTCCAAAATGGTGTCACTTGTAGGGAGTTTCAATGTTTAGGCACATCAGGGGCTCTCCAAACGCAACATGGCGTCCCATCTCAATTCCAGTCAATTTTGCATTGAAAAGTCAAATGGCGCTCCTTCCCTTCCAAGCTCTGCCATGCGCCCAAACAATGGTTTACACCCACATATGGGGTATCAGCGTACTCAGGACAAATTGCACAACATTTTTTGGGGTCCAATTTCTTCTCTTACCCTTGGGAAAATAAAAAATTGGGGGCGAAAAGATCATTTTTGTGAAAAAATATGATTTTTTATTTTTACGGCTCTGCATTATAAACTTCTGTGAAGCACTTGGTGGGTCAAAGTGCTCACCACACATCTAGATAAGTTCCTTAGGGGGTCTACTTTCCAAAATGGTGTCACTTGTAGGGAGTTTCAATGTTTAGGCACATCAGGGGCTCTCCAAATGCAACATGGCGTCCCATCTCAATTCCAGTCAATTTTGCATTGAAAAGTCAAATGGCGCTCCTTCCCTTCCAAGCTCTGCCATGCGCCCAAACAATGGTTTACACCCACATATGGGGTATCAGCGTACTCAGGACAAATTGCACAACATTTTTTGGGGTCCAATTTCTTCTCTTACCCTTGGGAAAATAAAAAATTGGGGGCGAAAAGATCATTTTTGTGAAAAAATATGATTTTTTATTTTTACGGCTCTGCATTATAAACTTCTGTGAAGCACTTGGTGGGTCAAAGTGCTCACCACACATCAAGATAAGTTCCTTAGGGGGTCTACTTTCCAAAATGGTGTCACTTGTAGGGGGTTTCAGTGTTTAGGCACATCAGGGGCTCTCCAAACGCAACATGGCGTCCCATCTCAATTCCAGTCAATTTTGCATTGAAAAGTCAAATGGCGCTCCTTTCCTTCCGAGCTCTGCCATACGCCCAAACAGTGGTTTACCCCCACATATGGGGTATCAGCGTACTCAGGACAAATTGTACAACAACTTTGGGTGTCCATTTTCTCCTGTTACCCTTGGTAAAATAAAACAAATTGGAGCTGAAATAAATTTTGTCTGAAAAAAAGTTAAATGTTAATTTTTATTTAAACATTCCAAAAATTCCTGTGAAACACCTGAAGGGTTAATAAACTTCTTGAATGTGGTTTTGAGCACCTTGAGGGGTGCAGTTTTTAGAATGGTGTCACACTTGGGTATTTTCTATCATATAGACCCCTCAAAATGACTTCAAATGAGATGTGGTCCCTAAAAAAAAATGGTGTTGTAAAAATGAGAAATTGCTGGTCAACTTTTAACCCTTATAACTCCGTCACAAAAAAAAATTTTGGTTCCAAAATTGTACTGATGTAAAGTAGACATGTGGGAAATGTTACTTATTAAGTATTTTGCGTGACATATGTCTGTGATTTAAGGGCATAAAAATTCAAAGTTGGAAAATTGCAAAATTTTCAAAATTTTCGCCAAATTTCCATTTTTTTCACAAATAAACGCAAGTTATATCGAATAAATTTTACCACTAACATGAAGTACAATATGTCACGAGAAAACAATGTCAGAATCGCCAAGATCCGTCAAAGCGTTCCAGAGTTATAGCCTCATAAAGGGACAGTGGTCAGAATTGTAAAAATTGGCCCGGTCATTAACGTGCAAACCACCCTTGGGGGTGAAGGGGTTAAATGTCCATATAAATCTTCACGGCACGGGGGGAACAAGGCAGTGTAAGGAGTGTGCAGGAGGAGACGCACACATACATACACACACATACATACATACATACACACACTTAAATACATATACATCATAGTGTATTTATGTATGTATGTATGTATATATATATATATATATATATATATATATCACACACACACGGTACATATATACATACAGTACAGACCAAAAGTTTGGACACAACTTCTCATTTAAAGATTTTTCTGTATTTTCATGACTATGAAAATTGTACATTCACACTGGAGGCATCAAAACTGATATAACAGATGTGGAATTATATACTTAACAAAAAAGTGTGAAACAACTGAAATTATGTCTTATATTCTATGTTCTTCAAAGTAGCCACCTCTTTCTTTGTTGACTGCTTTGTTTACTCTTGGCATTCTCTTGATGAGCTTCAAGAGGCAGTCATCGGGAATGGTTTTCACTTCACAGGTGTGCCCTGTCAGGTTTAATAAGTGGGATTTCTTGCCTTATAAATGGGGTAGTCGCCATCAGTTGTGTTGTGCAGAAGTCTGGTGGATACACAGCTGATCGTCCTACTGAAGAGACTGTTAGAATCTGTATTATGGCAAGAAAAAAGCAGCTAAGTAAAGAAAAACGAGTGGCCATCATTACTTTAAGAAATGAAGGTCAGTCAGTTCGAAAAATTGGGAAAACTTTGAAAGTGTCCCCAAGTGCAGTGGCAAAAACCATCAAGCGCTACAAAGAAACTGGCTCACATGAGGACCGCCCCAGGAAAGGAAGACCAAGAGTCACCTCTGCTTCTGAGGATAAGTTTATCTGAGTCTCCAGCCTCAGAAATCGCAAGTTAACAGCAGCTCAGATTAGAGACCAGGTCAATGCCACATAGAGTTCTAGCAGCAGACATCTCTACAACAACTGTTAAGAGGAGACTTTGTGCAGCAGGCCTTCATGGTAAAATAGCTGCTAGGAAACCACTGCTAAGGACAGGCAACAAGCAGAAGAGACTTGTTTGGGCTAAACAACACATGGAATGGACATTAGACCAGTGAAAATCTGTGCTTTGGTCTGATGAGTCCAAATTTGAGATCTTTGGTTCCAACCACCGTGTCTTTGTGCGATGCAGAAAAGGTGAATGGATGGACTCTACATGCCTGGTTCCCACCATGAAGCATGGAGGAGGTGGTGTGATGGTGCTTTGCTGGTGACACTGTTGGGGATTTATTCAAAATTGAAGGCATACTGAACCAGCATGGCTACCACAGCATCTTGCAGCGGCATGCTATTCCATCCGGTTTGCGTTTAGTTGGACCATCATTTATTTTTCAACAGGACAATGACCCCAAACACACCTCCAGGCTGTGTAAGGGCTATTTGACCAAGAAGGATAGTGATGGGGTGCTACGCCAGATGACCTGGCCTCCAAGTCACCAGACCTGAACCCAATCTAGATGGTTTGGGGTGAGCTGGACGCAGAGTGAAGGCAAAAGGGCCAACAAGTGCTAAGCATCTCTGGGAACTCCTTCCAGATTGTTGGAAGGCCATTCCCGGTGACTACCTCTTGAAGCTCATCAAGAGAATGCCAAGAGTGTGCAAAGCAGTCATCAAAGCAAAAGGTGGCTACTTTGAAGAATCTAGAATATAAGACGTAATTTCAGTTGTTTCACACTTTTTTGTTAAGTATATAATTCCACATGTGTTATATCAGTTTTGCTGCCTTCAGTGTGAACGTACAATTTTCATAGTCATGAAAATACAGAAAAATCTTTAAATGAGAAGGTGTGTCCAAACTTTTGGTCTGTACAGTACATGTTCTACACAAACTTGGTTTGGTAATGAAACGCAGCAGTATCAGCGCTCGGCCATCCAGTGTGATCGCGGTCCCAGGGACGGACACATCTGCTGACAAGATAATATTTCGGCACATTGGGATGAAGGATAAGCTTTGTTCCATGTTCAGCTCTAGGCAGCGGTGTTATGACATGCGGTGTCCCAAGAGCAGCAGCGAATTCTCCAGGCGCTGGCCTGCAGCCACTGGTGTACGTAAATAGCTTAAAGCCAGAGAATTGTGTGGTCGTCCTGGATTTCCCAGAACTCCCTGGGAGAAGAAGACGCGAGCTGTGCTGCTTTTATGGACTGGCTTACAGTAAAAGTAAACACTGGCTGTCTCTACAATGAGTTTTCCATATCTAGTGTCAGAATATTTCAGGATTTTAAAAGTTACAGCGGACCCTTTGTATCGAGGACACAGTCATTTCCATTTTAGGAATTTTATGGGCATTAGAACCTAGTAAAATATTTGCTTTCTTCTGCTTCTGCTTTATATGGTATAATGTCCGCAAAAACTCTGTGTTTTATTTGACGGGAACCAGTCCATTTCTGCCATATATCTATGCATTTTAAACATAATGCTTTACAGCGCTGGGGTCCTGGGTTCAAAAATCCCACCAAGGACAACATCTGTAAGGACTTTGTATGTTCTTCGGTGTTTCCGTTGGTTTCCTCCAGGTACGAATACTCCGGTTTTCTCCCACATTCCAAAGACATACTGATAGGGGATCAAGATTGTGAGCCCCGATGAGGACAGTGATGTCTGTAATGCACTGTGGAAATTAAAGGTGTTACATAAGCAAGTACAAAATATAAATATATATTTTTTGTATATTAACCGTGTGTGTGTGTATATACTATATATATATATATATATATATATATATATATATATACACACACACACACACTATATAAATATATATATATGTATATATATATATATATATATATATATATATATATATATATATATATATATATATATATATATATCTATCTACTATGTCATTGCCTAAGGGTCACTTCCGTCTTTCTTTCTGTCTGTCTGTCCTTCTGTCTGTCACGGATATTCATTGGTCGCAGCCTCTGTCTGTCATGGAATCCAAGTCGCTGATTGGTCGTGGCAAAACAGCCACGACCAATCAGCGACGGCCACATTTCGGCGGAAAAATGGCCGCTCCTTCCTCCCTGCAGTCAGTGTCCGCTCCGTACTCCCCTCCAGTCTGCCCTCACACAGGGTTAATGGCAGCGGTAACGGACCGCGTTATGCCGCGGTGTAATGCACTCCGTTACCGCTGCTATTAACCCTGCGTGACCAACTTTTTACTATTCATGCTGCCTATGCAGCATGAATAGTAAAACGATCTAATGTTAAAAATAATAAAAATCGTTATATACTCACCGTCCGTCGGCCCCCGGATCGACAACAGGCCTTTCCCGCTCGCGACGCTCCGGTAACCGGTCCATGCTGCGATCTCGTGAGATGATGACGTAGCGGTCTCGCAAGACCGCTACGTCATCATCTCGCGAGACCGCAATGCACTCTTGAGACCGGAGCGCACGAGCAGCGTCGGTAACCGCTTCGCTTGGATCCGGGGGAGTATATAACTTTTTTATTTTATTTTTTTTTTTTAACTGGGATATGATGCCCACATTGTTATATACTACGTGGGCTGGGCAATATACTACGTGGCTGGGCAATATACTACATGGGCTGTGCTATATATACTACGTGGCTAGGCAATATACTACGTGACTGGGCAATATACTACATGGGCTGGGCAATACACTACATGGGCTGGGCAATACACTACGTGGCTGGGCAATACACTACGTGACTATACAACGTGGGCTGCGCAATATACTACGTGGACTGCGCAATATACTACGTGGGCTGCGCAGTATACAACGTGGGCTGCGCAATATACAATGTGGCCTGCGCAATATACAACTTGGGCTGTGCAATATACAACGTGGGCTGCGCAATATACAACGTGGGCTGTGCAATATACTATGTGGGCTGCACAATGTACAACGTGGGCTGCGCAATGCTGTGCAATATACTACGTGGGCTGCGCAATGTACTGCGTTGGCAGCGCAATATACTACGTGGGCTGCGCAATGTACTGCGTGGGCTGCGCAATGTACTGCGTGGGCTGCGCAATGTACTGCGTGGGTTGCTCAATGTACTGCGTGGGTTGCTCAATGTACTGCGTGGGCTGCGCAATGTACTGCGTGGGCTGCGCAATATACTACGTGGGCTGTGCTATACACTACGCATATATATTCTAGAATACCCGATGCGTTAGAATCGGGCCACCATCTAGTATATATATATATTCTGGAATTCAAACAAAGAAAATCAAATAGTGCACTAGTGTGAAATTCTAGATATTTATGCTCTCAACATCAGCAGTGGACACAGATAACACATGCCCAGATAACACCTTGTCTAAGCACAAGGCTACCTGTAAGGAGTCAGGAGGGAGGGCCCCGTATGTTTAAGAGTCATGTAGTCCTGTGGTATTAGAGAGGAGAAGTGTGCTGGTCTTGGCTTCATCTGCCCAGTAGTGCCTGGGTTGCATGACTCCTAAAAAGAAACAGGGACTGCCTTCTTGACTCTCTACCAAGTGCTGTATTTGGTAACTTTATTTTTTCTCTACATTTTCCCCAATCTCAGAAAGGGGAATTATTAGAAAGCTATTACCATAATGTACAACACTATGGTCATGGTTTAGAAACGGTATATTTGATGGGAGATTCCCTTTAAAACTGGACCCCAAAACATTTCCAAAACGATCCACAAGTTGCAAAACATAGCAACTTCAGCAATATATGTTTTGGATAATGCTTCAGCACATTCCATGATGGATAAGATGGATAATATTAACAACATGTGATTCCCTGACATTGCAGAAAATGTATGTCACCCTGCTTAGAAGAACATAAGGGAGTAATAAAAATGTATATCGTAGATATCCAACGGGTCACCCTTTTTATTCTGTAGATGAATGCTGGCAGCCCTGGAGTGCGACCACATGAATATAATTACTTCAAGCAGCGATCTACGATCCAGTTCAGGAATTCTGTTTGCGAGGCTCAACCGACAGCTGCGTTTTTCCAAACATTCACTAGCGCAGACCCCCATAGTGCCGGTCCTACTGCAAATAATTGCTTTTAAACAATCAATACAGCTTGTTCCGAAATTCTTCCCCTCCGCTAAAGCATCTCAGTAATCTAAAGTGAACAATGTCAGACATTTATACCGGTGGTGATAAGCCAACAGGACAAACATGTGCCAAGCCAAACACTTGGTCTCGGGATATGAAGTGTTCCATGCGCTCGCTGTTTTTGTGACAGAATGAAGGCGAACAAATATATAATCTTATACTATTATAGGCAAATTCAGAACGGGAAACTTAAATATTTTTCAACAAAACTACCAGAAGGAACTCTATGGCAGAAACAGGAATTCGTTCAATACTGATTGTTTGGAGAGGGTTCATCTACCTAAAATATAGATACATCCATCTAAGAGGCTCCAAAGCAGAAAATTGTGACCAGACTAAAAATCCACTTCAACAATTGGGGTAAAACAAAAACAAAAAAAGATAAATGAAAAATTATAATATAAAATATATTTGTAATCCCCTGGCACTCCTGTTTCAATACTTCTTGGACCCCACCAGTCTCTGTACGTGGTTACCTGCAGTGTGCACCATGCAGGACGTTCAGACGTAACGTCTGCAAAAAGTGTTCCATTCGTACAACCATGTGACCGCTATAGTCATTCTTAGGATGCAGTGGAGACCCATTGCTCACATCAGTGATTGGCTGCAGCAGTCACATCCTCATCAAGGTGGAATAGGAATTAACAAGATGAAGGGCACCTGGGCAGTGTTAAGAAAGGAGCGTCAGAGTATTGCCAAGTATAGCACAATTTTATTATTTTACAACATTGTAGTTGTTTTTGTTTTGTTTTTGTTCGTTTGTTTTAATCATGGCTGAATAGCGCTCTTAAAAAATTACATATAGTGGGGAAAATAAGTATTTGATACACTGTCGATATGGAAGTTTTCCCACCTACAATCAATCAAGTCAACCTCTCCACCATGGCCAATACCAAAGAGCTGTCGAAGGACACCAGGGACAGAATTATAGACTTGCACAAGGCTGGGATGGACCACAGGGCAATAGGCAAACAGCTTGGTGAGACAACAACTGTTGGCACAATTATTTGAAAATGAAAGAAACACAAGATGACTGTCAATCTTCCTCGATCTGGGGCTCCATGCGAGATCTCGCCTCAAGAAGTAAGGATGATTGTGAGAAATGTCAGGAATCAGCCCAGAACTACAAGGGAGGACCTGGTCAATGACCTGAAGAAAGCTGGGACCACAGTCTCAAACATTACCATTAGTAACACACAATGCCGTCATGGATTAAAATCCTGCAGGGTACACTAGGCACCCTGCTCACGCCAGCACATGTCCAGGTTCGTTTGAATTTTGCAAATGACCATCTGGATAGAAGATGGTCATGTGGTCAGATGAGACCAAAATAGAACTTTTGGTATCAACTCCACTCGGTGTGTTTGGAGGAAGAAGAAGGATGAGTACAACCCCAATAACACCGTCCCAACCATGAAGCATGGTGGGGAAACAAAATCATACTTTGGAGGTGTGTTATGACCCCAATGGCGAGGGTCTCAGAGAAACAAGTAAGTCTGCGACGTACAAAAATCCAGCTCATAGGGCAGTGGTAACTGGGTTGACCATATATCTACTCCTAACGCCAACACTAGAAGTAGCCGGGGAACATGCCTACGTTGGTCGCTAGATGTCTCGCGCCAGCCGGAGGACTAACTACCCCTAGAAGAGGAAAACAAAGACCTCTCTTGCCTCCAGAGAATAGACCCCAAAAGTAGGATACAAGCCCCCCACAAATAATAACGGTGAGGTAAGAGGAAATGACAAACACAGAGATGAACTAGATTTAGCACAGAGAGGCCCACTTACTAATAGCAGAATGTAGTAAGATAACTTATATGGTCAACGAAAACCCTAACAAAAATCCACACTGGAGATTCAAGAACCCCCGAACCGTCTAACGGCCCGGGGGGAGAACTCCAGCCTCCCTAGAGCTTCCAGCAAGGTTAGGATACAGATTATGTGCAAGCTGGACAAAAATACAAACAAAAACAAATAGCAAAAAGCAAGAAAGCAGACTTAGCTTAATTTAGCAGGAACCAGGATCAGTAGGCGGCAAGAGCACAACAGATTAGCTCTGATTACAACGTTGCCAGGCATTGAACTGAAGGTCCAGGGAGCTTATATAGCAACACCCCTGACCTAACGACCCAGGTGAGCATACAAGGGATGGCAGACATTCCCAGAGTCAAATCACTAGTAACCACTAGAGGGAGCCAAAAAGATAAATTTACAACAGTACCCCCCCCTTAGTGAGGGGTCACCGAACCCTCACCAAGACCACCAGGGCGATCAGGATGAGCGGTGTGAAAGGCACGAACCAAATCGGCCGCATGCACATCAGAGGCGACCACCCAGGAATTATCCTCCTGACCATAGCCCTTCCACTTGACCAGGTACTGAAGCCTCCGCCTGGAGAGACGAGAATCTAAGATCTTCTCCACCACGTACTCCAACTCGCCCTCAACCAACACCGGAGCAGGAGGCTCAGCAGAAGGAACCACAGGCACAACGTACCGCCGCAACAAGGACCTATGAAATACGTTGTGGATGGCAAACGACACCGGAAGATCCAGGCGAAAGGATACAGGATTAATGATTTCCAATATCTTGTAAGGACCAATGAAGCGAGGCTTAAATTTGGGAGAGGAGACCTTCATAGGAACAAATCGAGAAGACAGCCATACCAAATCCCCAACGCGAAGTCGGGGACCCACACCGCGGCGGCGGTTGGCAAAACGCTGAGCCTTCTCCTGTGACAACTTCAAGTTGTCCACCACATGACTCCAGATCCGCTGCAACCTATCCACCACGGAATCCACCCCAGGACAGTCAGAAGGCTCCACATGTCCCGAGGAAAAACGAGGATGGAAACCAGAGTTGCAGAAAAATGGCGAAACCAAGGTGGCGGAACTAGCCCGATTATTAAGGGCAAATTCAGCCAACGGCAAGAAGGTCACCCAATCATCCTGATCAGAAGAGACAAAACACCTCAAATAAGCCTCCAGAGTCTGATTAGTTCGCTCCGTTTGTCCGTTAGTCTGGGGATGGAAAGCGGATGAAAACGACAACTCAATGCCCATCCTACCACAAAAGGATCGCCAGAACCTGGAAACAAACTGGGATCCTCTGTCCGACACAATATTCTCAGGAATGCCGTGCAAACGAACCACGTTCTGGAAGAACACAGGAACCAGATCAGAAGAGGAGGGCAGCTTAGGCAAAGGAACCAAATGGACCATCTTGGAGAAACGATCACATATCACCCAGATGACAGACATGCCCTGAGACACCGGAAGATCAGAAATGAAATCCATAGAGATGTGTGTCCAAGGTCTCTTCGGGACAGGCAAGGGCAAGAGCAACCCGCTGGCACGAGAGCAGCAAGGCTTAGCTCGAGCACAAGTACCACAGGACTGCACAAATGACCGCACATCCCTTGACAAGGAAGGCCACCAAAAGGACCTGGCCACCAGATCTCTGGTGCCAAAAATTCCCGGGTGCCCTGCCAACACCGAGGAATGAACCTCGGAAATGACTCTGCTGGTCCATCTAGCAGGCACAAACAATCTGTCAGGTGGACAAGAGTCAGGCCTACCAGCCTGAAATCTCTGCAACACACGTCGCAGATCTGGAGAAATAGCAGACACGATAACTCCTTCCTTAAGAATACCCACAGGTTCAGCGACTCCAGGAGCATCAGGCACAAAGCTCCTAGACAGAGCATCGGCCTTCACATTCTTAGAACCTGGTAAATACGAGACCACAAAGTCAAAACGGGAGAAAAACAATGACCAGCGGGCCTGTCTAGGATTCAGGCGTTTAGCAGACTCGAGATACATCAGATTTTTGTGATCAGTCAAGACCACCACACGATGCTTAGCACCCTCGAGCCAATGACGCCACTCCTCAAATGCCCACTTCATGGCCAACAACTCCCGATTGCCCACATCATAATTTCGCTCTGCCGGCGAAAACTTCCTAGAGAAAAAGGCACAAGGTCTCATAGTAGAGCAACCAGGGCCTCTCTGCGACAAAACGGCCCCTGCCCCAATCTCCGAAGCATCCACCTCAACCTGAAAGGGAAGTGAGACGTCAGGCTGGCACAAAACAGGCGCCGAAGTAAACCGGCGTTTCAACTCCTGGAAAGCCTCCACGGCAGCAGGAGCCCAGTTAGCTACATCAGAGCCTTTCTTGGTCATATCCGTCAGCGGTTTAACAGCGCTAGAGAAATTTGCGATAAAACGACGGTAGAAGTTAGCAAAACCCAAGAACTTCTGAAGACTCTTAACTGACGAGGGTTGAGTCCAATCATGAATAGCTCGGACCTTGACTGGATCCATCTCCACAGCAGAAGGGGAAAAAATGAACCCCAAAAAGGGAACCTTCTGTACACCAAAGAGACACTTTGAGCCTTTTACAAACAAAGAATTTTCACGCAGAATCTCAAAAACCATCCTGACCTGCTCCACATGCGAGTCCCAATCATCAGAAAAAAACAGAATATCATCCAGATAAACAATCAAAAATTTATCCAGATACTTCCGGAAAATGTCATGCATGAAGGACTGAAAAACTGAAGGTGCATTAGAGAGCCCAAATGGCATCACCAAGTACTCAAAATGACCTTCGGGCGGATTGAATGCGGTTTTCCATTCATCGCCCTGCCTAATGCGCACAAGGTTGTACGCACCACGAAGGTCTATCTTGGTGAACCACTTGGCACCTTTAATCCGGGCAAACAAATCTGACAACAGCGGCAAAGGATACTGAAATTTGACAGTGATCTTATTTAAAAGCCGATAGTCAATACAAGGCCTCAAAGATCCGTCCTTTTTGGCCACAAAAAAGAATCCCGCACCAAGAGGGGAAGAAGAAGGACGGATATGCCCCTTCTCCAGAGACTCCTTGATATATGAACGCATCGCGGTATGTTCAGGTACCGACAGATTAAACAGTCTCCCCTTAGGAAACTTACTGCCAGGAATCAAATCTATTGCACAGTCACATTCCCTATGAGGAGGCAGTGCACTGGACTTAGACTCGCTGAAGACATCCTGATAATCAGACAAATACGCCGGAACTTCCGAAGGCGTAGAAGAAGCAATAGACAAGGGCCGGGAATCTCCATGAATTCCATGGCAGCCCCAACTTGACACTGACATAGCCTTCCAGTCCAAGACTGGATTATGGGTCTGTAACCATGGCAAACCCAAAACAACCAAATCATGCATTTTATGCAGAACAAGAAAACGTATTACCTCCCGATGTTCGGGAGTCATGCACATGGTAACCTGTGTCCAAAACTGCGGTTTATTTTTTGCCAATGGCGTAGAATCAATACCCCTAAGAGGGATAGGATTTTCCAATGGCTCAAGAACAAATCCGCAGCGCTTGGCAAATGACAGATCCATAAGGCTCAGGGCAGCACCCGAGTCCACAAACGCCATGACAGGATACGATGACAGTGAGCAAATCAAAGTTACAGATAGAATAAATTTAGGTTGCAAATTACCAATGGCGACCGGACTAACAACCTTAGTAAGACGTTTAGAGCATGCTGAGATAACATGTGTAGAATCACCACAGTAGTAACACAAGCCATTCTGGCGTCTATGAATTTTCCGCTCATTTCTAGTCAGGATTCTATCACATTGCATTAAATCAGGTGCCTGTTCAGACAACACCATGAGGGAATTTGCGGTTTTGCGCTCCCGCAACCGCCGGTCGATTTGAATAGCCAGGGCCATAGAATCATTCAGACCTGTGGGAATGGGAAAACCCACCATCACATTCTTAACGGCTTCAGAAAGGCCATTTCAAAAATTAGCAGCCAATGCACACTCGTTCCACTGGGTCAGCACGGACCATTTCCGAAATTTTTGGCAATATACTTCAGCCTCGTCCTGGCCCTGAGACATCGCCAGCAAGGCTTTTTCTGCCTGAATCTCAAGATTGGGTTCCTCATAAAGCAAACCGAGCGCCAGAAAAAACGCATCAATGTCAGCCAATGCCGGATCTCCTGGCGCCAGCAAGAAGGCCCAATCCTGAGGGTCGCCCCGTAAAAAAGAAATAACAATTTTTACTTGCTGAGCGGAGTCTCCAGATGAACAGGGTTTCAGGGACAAAAACAATTTACAATTATTCCTGAAATTTCTAAATTTAAATCGGTCTCCGGAAAACGGTTCAGGAATCGGTATCTTAGGTTCTGACATAGGACTTCTGATAACATAATCTTGTATGCCCTGCACACGAGCAGCAAGCTGGTCCACACTTGTAATCAAGGTCTGGACATTCATGTCTGCAGCAAACACAAGCCACTCAGAGGTAAAGGGGAAAAGAAAAAAAAATGAGAGAGAGAAAAAAAAACTCAGAACTTTCTTTCTTATAATCCCGCTTCTGCAATGCATTTAACATTTAATACTGGCCTGGCAAACTGTTATGACCCCAATGGCGAGGGTCTCAGAGAAACAAGTAAGTCTGCGACGTACAAAAATCCAGCTCATAGGGCAGTGGTAACTGGGTTGACCATATATCTACTCCTAACGCCAACACTAGAAGTAGCCGGGGAACATGCCTATGTTGGTCGCTAGATGTCTCGCGCCAGCCGGAGGACTAACTACCCCTAGAAGAGGAAAACAAAGACCTCTCTTGCCTCCAGAGAATAGACCCCAAAAGTAGGATACAAGCCCCCCACAAATAATAACGGTGAGGTAAGAGGAAATGACAAACACAGAGATGAACTAGATTTAGCACAGAGAGGCCCACTTACTAATAGCAGAATGTAGTAAGATAACTTATATGGTCAACGAAAACCCTAACAAAAATCCACACTGGAGATTCAAGAACCCCCGAACCGTCTAACGGCCCGGGGGGAGAACTCCAGCCTCCCTAGAGCTTCCAGCAAGGTTAGGATACAGATTATGTGCAAGCTGGACAAAAATACAAACAAAAACAAATAGCAAAAAGCAAGAAAGCAGACTTAGCTTAATTTAGCAGGAACCAGGATCAGTAGGCAAGAGCACAACAGATTAGCTCTGATTACAACGTTGCCAGGCATTGAACTGAAGGTCCAGGGAGCTTATATAGCAACACCCCTGACCTAACGACCCAGGTGAGCATACAAGGGATGGCAGACATTCCCAGAGTCAAATCACTAGTAACCACTAGAGGGAGCCAAAAAGATAAATTCACAACAGAGGTGCCTTTGTGCAAAGGGGACAGGGCGACTGAACCGTATTGAAGGGAGGATGGACGCGGTCATGTATTGCAAGATTTTGGCCAAAAAGCTCCTTCAAAGAGCATTGAAGATGGGTCATGCCTGGGTCTTCCAGCATGGCAATGACCCAAAACACACAGCCAGGGCAACTGAGCAGTGGCTCCATAAGAAGCATTTCAAGGTCCTGGAGTGGCCTAGCCAGTCTCCAGACCTGAACCCAATAGAAAATCTTTGGATGGAGCTGAACTCAATGTTGCTCAGCGACAGCCCAAACACCTGAAAGATCTGGAGAAGATCTGTATGGAGGAGTGGGCCAAAATCCCTTCTACAATGTGTCCAAACTTGGTCAAGAATTACAGGAAACATCTGACCTCTGTAATTGCAAACAAAGGTTTCTGTAGCAAACAAAGTCTGTTTTTCTATTGTATCAAATACTTATTTCATGCAATAAAATGCTATTTATGTAAAAATCATGTAATTTTCAAGATTTTCTTTTTTAAGACTGTCTCTCACAGTTGAAGTGTGCCTACAGTAAAAATTACAGACATCTCCATTCTTTGCAGGTGGGAAAACTTGCAAAAGCGGCAGTGTATCAAATACTTATTTTCCTCACTGTATGGCTCATAGCTGCCAACATTTCTGGAACATTAATTCCTGTCCCAACCTTGCCCTCCTTGTAAGATATTCTGGCTTGCCCCATAAATTTGACATTTTGGTGGGGTTTACGTGACTCCTTTTATCCCAATAGTCCCTGGAAATCCAGAACAATTGTAACTATGAGTGCCCCCTTTTACAGCAGCCTGACTGTACCCCGTAGTCTGTACAGTCTGCACAGAACTTTTAACAGCAGAATTGTTGCAAAGACTCGATTCACCTCTCTTATCTGCCATGTCATGTATATTTGCCATTAGTTTGCAGGTCACTTTTTCAATAATAAACTGGATGAGAAGTTAGTACTTCTAACTGGAAATCGCATAAAATGCATCTCACCTATGATAAAAAAAATTGTGCGATGTTTGTAATTCAGTTCGGAGTTCCTCTGAAACCATTTTAGAGTCTCTAATATCCTCAGAAACTTCACAAGGCTTTCTGGAAGTAACTGCGAGGAAAAGAGATGAACGGTAGACCAAGATAAGGTCAGCACATCCTGCTCTCCAGCAAATGGCTCACTGTGAAACGAATACCGAGATCAGTTTAATGGGAGGGAGAACTGAATAAAGCTTGTGAAGTTCGGCCACTGCTGGTTTGCAGGAGAAGGCCATGCAATTTCTTAATGTCTGCATGCTGTCTCCTTCCAATTATGAACATTCAGAGCAAGGTCTCACCTTCTCATTACAAGTTGTTTTGCTTAGTTAGGTCCTGTACAGAAAAGTATTTTATATATATATATATATATATATATATATATATATATATATATATATATATATATACACACACACACACACACACACACACACACACACATGCACATATATACACTGCTCAAAAAAAAATAAAGGGAACTCTAAAATCCCACATCCTAGATATCACTGAATGATATATTCCAGTTGTAAGTCTTTATTCATTATATAGTGGAATGTGTTGAGAACAATAAAACCTAAAAATGATCAGCGTAAATCACAACTAATATCCCATGGAGGTCTGGAGTTGGAATGATGCTCAAAATCAAAGTGGAAAATGAAGTTACAGGCTGATCCAACTTCAGTGGAAATGCCTCAAGACAAGGAAATGATGCTCAGTAGTGTGTGGCTTCCACGTGCCTGTATGACCTCCATACAACGCCTGGGCATGCTCCTGATGAGACGGCGGATGGTCTCCTGAGGGATTTCCTCCCAGATCAAGACTAAAGCATCCGCCAACTCCTGGACAGTCTGTGGTGCAACGTGACGTTGGTGGATGGTGCGAGACATGATGTCCCAGATGTGTTCAATCGGATTCAGGTCTGGGGAACGGGCGGGCCAGTCCATAGCTTCAATGCCTTCATTTTGCAGGAACTGCTGACACACTCCAGCCACATGAGGTCTGGGATTGTCCTGCATTAGGAGGAACCCAGGGCCAACCGCACCAGCATATGGTCTCACAATAAGTCTGAGGATCTCATCTCGATACCTAATGGCAGTCAGGCTACCTCTGGGAAGCACATGGAGGGCTGTGCGGCCCTCCAAAGAAATGCCACCACACACCATTACTGACCCACTGCCAAACTGGTCATGCTAAAGGATGTTGCAGGCAGCAGATCGTTCTCCACGGTGTCTCCAGACTCTGTCACGTCTGCCACATGTGCTCAGTGTGAACCTGCTTTCATCTGTGAAGAGCACAGGGCGACAGTGGCGAATTTGCCAATCCTGGTGTTCAGTGGCAAATGCCAAGCATCCTGTGTGGTGTTGGGCTGTGAGCACAACCCCATCTTTGGACGTCAGGCACTCAGACCATCCTCATGGAGTCGGTTTCTAACTGTTTGTGCAGACACATGCACATTTGAGGCCTGCTGGAGGTCATTTTGCAGGGCTCTGGCAGTGCTCCTCCTGTTCCTCTTTTGCATAAAGGCTGAGGTAGCGGTCCTGCTGCTGGGTTGTTGCCCTCATATGGCCCCCTCTGCCTATCCTGGTGTACTGGCCTGTCTCCTGGTAGCGCCTCCAGCCTCTGGACACTACGCTGACAGACACCGCAAACCTTCTTGCCACAGCTCACATTGATGTGCCATCCTGGATGAGCTGCACTACCTGAGCCACTTGTGTGGGTTGTAGAGTCCATCTCATGCTACCACGAGTGTGAAAGCACAACCAACATTCAAAAGTGACCAAAACATCAGCCAGAAAGCATTGGTACTGAGATGTGGTCTGTGGTCCCCACCTGCAGAACCACTCCTTTATTGAGGGTGTCTTGATAATTGCCAATAATTTCCATCTGTTTCCATTTGCACAACAGCATCTGAAATTGATTGTCAATCAGTGTTGCTCCCTAAGTGGACAGTTTGATTTCACAGAAGTTTGATTTACTTGGAGTTATACTCAGTTGATTAAGTGTTCCCTTTATTTTTTTAACAGTATACATATACATATACACATACATATATATATATATATATATATATATATATATATATATATATATACATACACACACACACACACACATAAGGATCTCGCTAGACATTTTTATAAGGTGCAAAATTAATGAACTTTTGTGCTTTCTTTTCCTTTTTTTTTTTTTTTAAAGCGATTTACTTTTCTTTTTTTTTTTATACAATCCCTTCATGTGAGCAGTAATACCTTTGTAATTAAAAGGGACTGGGTGAGCTCATTTGTTTACCATTCCTTTAGCACTCATATTAAAAAAAACAAAACAAAAGAGACGGCCAATCTGTATCCTTCCACGGTCAACTCTTATGAGAATAGTCATTATGAAAAAGTGTGGACCTAAATGGACAAACCCTTTAAGGTCCATTTGAGAAAACAAGATTAATACTGGTAGAGGGGGGACCTCAATTTAAAAAAGGAGAATATTCTGACCCAGGCATCACCAATATTAACTAGCCTCATGAGCAAGCAAATACTGCCCAATTCGTTTTCAGTAGCTGACTAATCTACAGGTACCTTTGATAGGGTATAACAAATACATTTTTCTTTTGCACTCGCTACAAGCTGAGCTACAATAGCCTATAGCCTTGAGGCCTGTCCACCTGTGGGTTGCAGTGAGTAGGAAGCCAGTGTAGGCTTCAAAAAAAGCTATTGGTGGACTGGAGGTCAGAAGCAGAATTACCATAAAAGCGGTTGGCAGTAGTCAGATATACAATCTAAGTAGAAGATTACAGAGGTCCATCCATCCTAAAGGAAAAGCTTAAAGGAGGTCCACCCAACTTAACGAAAAGCTTAAGCATGACAGCTCAACCTAAGGAGAAGCATAAGGTCGACTCAACCTAAGGAAAAGCTTATGGCGGTCCACCCAGTTTGCTTGGCCAAGTGTCTAGAGGGGAAGAGCTTCCGCTTAGCAAGAGCCGGTTGTCACAGGAGCAGACATGAAGCCAATTGATAAATGTGCCATACCACCCCAATTATACAGATTTTTCTGCTAGGTTACAGAGCGCTCCCCAAATTACTGAACCATAGGGTTAGGCAGAGGTTTTCTACCTATAGACAGTATTTGTAGTGCTTTGATTTGATGACATTGGTGATGGGAGTTTTGACACATGAACTTTATGAATTAAGGAAAGCACCGAAGGACAATGTTACCAGGAGCTTGTATTTGTGGTTTGCAGATTTCTGTATGTACAGTACTGAAAATACAGAAAACATCGTATAGAAACCGGTCACAATGATCTTCTATATTCATAGGCCCTTCAGATGGAGAAGACAACGGTGCAGAGGCCAGATCCCTCACGTGCTATTATATGATGCAGAATGAGTCGCTGGAGTGGACGGGGTTAAGTAGCAGCATCGCTCACGTACGTCAGCAGCGAATCCCTGTTGTTACTCCTGGTAACACAACGTGATTACTAAGCAAGTCTATTAATAGTCCAAGTCCCAGTCTCCTCCTCATTAGAGCAGCGATCAGCTCCACATTATGTCAAGGACATCATTCCACACGCAGGTAAAATACAGTTCACATCCAGCAGCTTCTATTTAGAGAAAATTCCGCAAGGATGACTAATGTAACCAAAAACTAGAATCTGCACCGTAGGCTAGATGGCATCTCCTACCTGTCACCTTGAGGGGGAAAATATTCTGGAGCAAATGTCTCTCTAGTCGATATAGAAAGATGGTTTAGTACAAAATTAATAGAGGAAATGAAACTTTGGCTCCGTTCACATGTTCAGTTTTAGGAATGCAAATGAAGGCAGGGGGCCCGTTCAATTATTATGAGGTCTGTAGGGGTTCAGGTTTGTTTGTTTTTTGTTTTCTTTTTTTTTTTTAGAATGGAGGAAAAAGTTTTCCAAGTAATTTTTTTTTCTGATCTAAACAATGGACATGAAACAGACCCTATAATAATCAATTGGGACCCCTGATGCACCAGATCACTTATTCCGTTTGTTGTTTCCAGCAACAGAACAGACAAACAGAATTTCCTTGTGGGCGTGCGGCCAGAGCCAACCTGGTCACAAATTACCAGGCAGGGGAGAAAAATTTTTTTTTGTAAGGAAGGGGTGGATATGGCTGGGAGTGGGGTTGGGGGGTGAATATGGGAGGAAGTAGGGGCGAGGGATATGGGTGGAAGTGGGGGCGAGGGACATGGGTGAGAATGGGGACATGGGTGAGAATGTGGATATGGGTGGGAGGGGGTAGGGTATATAGGTGGAAGTGGGGGAGCATGGGTGGAAGTGGGGGAGCATGGGTGGGAGTGGGCGGGTTAAGATTATGCTCTATGAAAATGAATTAAAGCACAATATTCTCAAGTTAGTGTCCACATTATTACATAAACATTACAAATACATAACACAGTTAAAGATTGCAACCATGGATGTCGTAATTTTTATCGTACTGAGATTTCTCACTGCAAAGAACAATATAAACCAATCAAGGCTTCCACAGTCTGAGAAAGTCGCTAGCTTAAAGAAGTTGTAAGCTTAAAGAAGCAATACGACAATCCAAACATGTATAAATGATAGAATTACCGTATTACATTATGCCTCTTTCCCAATGCGTTAACCCTTAACTGAGACAACCAGTGAAAGGGAATCAAGTGACCAGGACAATACCTCCATATCTGACACCAACGCTACCAAGAGGACCAACCAGCTGGCAAACAGATCACCGAGTCCTCAAACTGTGAATCTGCTGCATACTGACAGCTAATCCCGTAGTAGTAAATTTTAGTCAAATCATCACATTTCCTACTTCTGGCCATTTGTGAAGATGGAGTATTTGGGTATGTTTTCAAGTTTAGGATTTGTGTATTTCCAACCTGACAAATGTCAATTTTTCCTATTAATCCAGCTAAAAGTCTGCAATGAAACGCAAAGGAATAATTTGATTGACAAGCCAAATAATCAAAACCTCTGCAGATTTAGCCATGTAATCGGCATGGTCTTCTTGCGTTGAGAGGGATCAAGCTTCCTAACTTTTGTGAAGACTTGGGAATTCTGTAGATCACAAACAAACACCACCATTTTCGCCAGAATTTTTTTTTCCAGAAATTATATATAGTAACAAATAATTGACAGTCAATGAAGGCAAGCTACTATTCTCTGTCATTATCAAAAAAGTAAATGATGACTAAAGGTGCCTGCTGTGTCCACTTATTTTCTCAATTTATTTTTTTAACTAGTTATAGCGAATGGGGTTTTCCAAATTTATGTAAACAGACTTTCCTCATTCTAGACTTACTGTACTTTCTGTAAGAGCTTCCGAGACTACACAGGTCACTTCATCAGACATAGAATCCTCATGAAGAGACCTGAGTAGTCTCGAAAGTTTGCAATTTGTTACCATCTTTTCAGTTAGCCATTAAAAGGTATCAACCACTGAGGACTCAAAAATTTAAATATTTTTCTATCCACTGGCCAACCCAGTATAAAGATTTGTTTCTTTCCAGTATCGGTTGTAATATGTTCAGGTGGCCTAAGCGCTGAGGAAAGAGGTTTATAAACTGACATTAAAGAAGTTCGCTGCCAAATTTTTGATCAATTATGCAACCAAGGATAGGCCTGGCCTGTTACTTTCATCCTCCGTCAGCATGTCCCTAGGAAACAGTCCAGATTTGAGCTGAAGTTTACCTGTCATCTCAGGTAACTTTTCAGAATGAGCCATCTTAAATGTACATACACCATTTCTCGCCATTTTCACTAGTTTTCTCTTTGCAGGCACTGTCACTTGCTAATTTTGCTAATTTATCTCTAAACTAATGGGTGGAGACTAGCTGCTATGCTGTATCCCATACACTGCACGCACAGAGATGGATCCCTAATAGTAATGAGCGAACGTGCTCAGATAAGGTGTTATACGGCCAGGCTCTGGTGCTAACAGAGTGTCTTCCGCCTGCTCAATAATACGTTTGAGACCCCGCAGCTGTTAGACAACCGTAACACATGCATGGATTGCCTAACAAACCAGCAATTCCTGAATGTGTTGCGAGACATGCAGCCAAACATATTCTTCGAGCACGCCGAAGACACGATTAGCACAAGAGCACGCTCAGGTAAGACCTTATCTGAGTATGTTCACTCATCACTAATCTCTAATCTTCATTCTCTTTAGGACATTGAGAAGGAGCAGCAACTTGGAGACAATTATACAGGAGCACTAAGCAGTGTGGCTGTGAGTCCAGAACTGATGTAACATAAATTTGCTAAATGCTGCAACGCAATCTGCTGCGAGAGCCTGGTCTCTTACTGTACAGAGTGCTCACCACGTCTCCCAACTATCCTCGTCATACATTTCTATGTGTTCTGTAACCCGACAACTCACTGAGCTTAAAGTAAATTTTTTTCCACAGTAAATGATGGGTTCAGGAGGCAGGAAGTCAAGGGATGTGAAGGTTAAAAAAAAAAAGCAAATTTCTCTGATAAAATACAATACAAAGTCTATTATTCTTGCATTATTGATTTATGCAAAGTTTGTTGAAACTGATCATTTAAATGAGCTGTCCGGTCCAAATCGATAAGACTGCAGTCACTCTGTGTGATTGCAGACTTATGAATCTCCCAGCACACGCCCTGTGGAGATTTGCCAGTGTCTGACCTGGGACCAAAGGGTATGTATGAGTTATACATATTCGCGGACAGTGGGCACAGCCTCGCTCCATACACTTTTATTGAGTTGAGGCTGCGCCCTGACTAGTGACACGGCCGTCTAGTGGGTGTGGTCGACTAGAAGGCACAGCCTCTCTCCATTCAAGTGTATGGAGGGCCAGGCCACGCACACTGGCCGGGGGTAAGTATAATGCATATATACCCTCCGTTCCCAGGTCAGAAACCGGTGAATCCCTGCAGTGCACAGTGGAGGCGCTGGGGGGTTCATAAGTCTGCAGTCATACAGAGTGACTGCAGACTTATCGATTTGGACCTAACAACCCCTTTAAGGGCAGTGTAGAATGGAGAATTCTAGGCACTACTTAAATCAAACATTTCTCTGCATCATTCTGCCATAGTAATTAGATTTTTCCAAAGTCAAATTATGTCAGGTATTCCAAGATTTATAATTATAACAATAGGGTAATAACTAGTGATGCGCGAACGTCCTTGGATAATGTGTTATCCGAGCACACTCGGGTGTTATTTGAGTATCTCGGGCAAGCTCAGATAATATGCTGGAGTCCCCGCGGCTGCATATTATCCGGCTGTTATGCAGGTATTCCCCAACAGGCTATGTTGCAGCTGTCTAACAGACGCACAACATGCAGACGCAGGGACTCGTACATAATATACATGCACATCCAAGATCCGTTATCTCTCATCACTAGTATTAACCCAATCATATATTTACTGTTCACAATTCACAATTATCGCCTAATAATACACCATAACACTGATTACCCTAACAGCATTCTCATCTTCAGAAAATGTACAGGAACGTTACTTTAATTTATTGCAGACTTCAGATATCTGAGCAGAAGCACTCAGGTACTCTGGTATGAAACAGCATTGACTGCTTTAGCTTTCTATAAGATAGGATTTTCACATTTACAATGTGATCAGGATAAATAAAATTAGCAATTTAAAATTTTCCCAAAGTTTCAGCGTTACAGTAATTTACCCCCCGCTGAGGCCTGCATAAATTGTCCAGCAATTTCAAGATACAGAACCAAAACACCTAATAAACCTAATAAATTGTGTTTATTTCTCCATTTCATTTGAGGGTTGTATTGTCATTCAATGGACACAGCGCTTTAAATTATGTGTAAATTTAGAATTTGACGTGGAATGCTATAGAAGTATCACACAGCATTCCACATAACAGTCAGATCAATGGATAATCAACAAGTGAAATGACACGCCATACAGACTGCCATTTCATGTCATGGTAATTAGCGGAAGAGAACAGGCTCTTGACTCTCTTTGAGCCTAATTTCTCATTGTCGCCATGAAGGCGCTCCTGATTGGTACACTCCCAGAAGCACAACATTGCATGATTGCAGAAATAAATCACAGGAATCACAGTGGCGAGGAGACGTCGAAACACGGCACAAACACAATCAAATGTTGAAAATATGTATGAATCCTTCTTACATAATGCTGCTGTTTTCCAAGACCTCCCATGCCATCTCATTGCTGAGGGACCCGAGATACATGGATGACCTGGAAAACAGTTATTTTGGAAGAGACAGCTAGTGAAATTAATCATTGCAGGCAAGACATTTAATTCATTATAACGGCCCTTTCATACACAAATTTTCCCGACCTTCAGCAAAAGTTTAATTCTACGTACATTTCCCCACAGAATCAAGAAATATAAGGCTATGTTCACACAAAGCTTTTTTTTGAAGCATACAAAAATTCTGCGTTTTTCAAGCTGAAATTTCGTCAGAAAGCACTTACGGTATTTTGGGGGGAGTTTTTCGCTATGTGCACACAGAGTTCTTAGAAAAGTTTTTGGAGTAGAAACATTACAAATCCGATTCCAAATCTCAAAATTAGTCAAAAGCCTGGAGTTTCTGCTCTGAAAACTCAGCAATAGACTGTGCTTTGAAGATATATTTTTTAACTGTTTTTATAGCTTTTGATTTCATAGTTCATAGAGCAGTTCGAATCAGGATCCACTGTAAATAAGTTACATGCGCTTCTTTTTCCATTACCGTAGTTATTTTTCAAAACCTCTTTAAGGAGAAAAAACCTCCTCATATGGATAGAAGAGTGGCTTTCCCATACTTATTAACGAGAGAGAGAGTTTCACGAGGATTTTGAAGCAGATTTACTCCAATAACTCCTCAAAAAATCAGTGTCAACATAGCCCCAGACCCCTAATTGTTCCTTTAGGCAATCAGAATTTTAAGGTTATGTTCACACGTTGCGTCTTTGCTGCGTTTTTTTTCTGCAGGCAAAACCTGCTCTCTTGGCAGTAAAAAAAGCTGCTTACAAAAAGAAAGTTTTGCTGCATTTTTTTACTATTTGCTGTGGTTTTTATTGTTTCTTGTGCATGCTGATAAAATTTAGTGCTCCCCAAAAATCGTGATGCAACTTACTTAGGTTTTTGCACCAAAAATGCAGCAAAACCTGATACCTGTGTTTTATTGCTGCTTTTTTTTGCACTTACTCATTGCTTTCTATGGGTGAAAAAATGCTGAAAAAACGCTGAAAGAAGTGACATATTGCAGTTTTCAAAATATTATTGATATCAAAATATATTGATATCTCACAGCTTTTGCTGGTACTGTAAAATTCAGCTTAAAATTTGCATAGAAAAAAAAACACAGCAAAAACGCAATGTGTGAACATAGCCTTAAAGTTGTTTTTGAACTATGTTACATATTTGATAGATACCAAGTGAAAAACGCTAAATGTCTTTACAGTGCTCACAAATCTTATATCACTGAATGCAAAGCTACCGTATATTCAATGCTGTGCTTTTTTGGCTTAAGTTTCAGATTTCACTATGGATCCATATGAATTGGGAAGATCAGGATGATCGTCGTTACATCTCACACTTCTCAAAATAAAGAAATCTGGAGTACTAATAAGATGGAATTATGGAAGAATAGTAATATCAGAAGATTCAAACATTAAAAACCGTGAATCATCATTAATACATAATGCTGAGTCTGGGTTTAATAGCCCTCCTTTTGGATAGTTCACAATAATAGGAGACTTTTTCAACTATTCATAAAAAAAGAGATTGTGGCAGTAATAATTATCTATATATATAATTGTCTAAGGGTTTTTCTGTCTGTCTGTCTGTCTGTCCTGGAAATCCCGCGTCTCTGATTGGTCGAGGCCGCCAGGCTTCGACCAATCAGCGACGGGCACAGCATGGCGACGATGATGTCATAAAGGTCGCCTCGACCAATCAGCGACGAGCACAGTCTGCTGCGAATTCGCCTCGACCAATCAGCGACAGGCACAGTATCGACGTAGATGTCATAATGGTTGCCATGGCGATGATGATGTCATAAAGGTTGCCTCGACCAATCAGCGATGGGCACAGTCTGCCGCGAATTCTGGAATCATCATTGTCCATACACTACGGGGACATGCATATTCTAGAATACCCGATGCGTTAGAATCGGGCCACAGTCTAGTTACTTATAAAATGCTGTCTGTAATATTTGTAAAAGAAAATATATATATACATACAGAGGGAGTATTGAACAGGTTACCATTTTTCTAAATAAATATATTCCTAAAGGTGCTATTGACTTGAAATTCACAGCAGATGTCGGTAGCAACCCATCTAATCCACACAGACAAAGAAATAAAACAATGGATGTCCATAAATTATGTGTAATAATGAGAAATGACACAGGGAAAAAGTACTGAAAGTCATGACACCAGCTGAAATCTGTTATTAATTAGAAAGCAATCCTGCCACTTAGCGAAAAATATCAGCTGGTTCAACTGATGGCCTATAAAAAGGTGTCTCATTATCAAGGTGATAGGAAAAACCAGTAAGCTTTCTCAAGGCCTTTGCAACCTTATTGTTGCAAAACATACTAATGACATTGGTTACTGAAGAATTACTAACTTACTAAAGGCCCCAGTGAGCACTGTTGGGGCCATTATCCAGAAGCAGATTTCACCACCATTTCATGATAAACCGGCTACAACCAGGTCCTCCCTGCAAGATTTCAAACAGAGGAGTGAAAATAATCATAAGAGCTATCCAAGAGCCAAGGACCACCTGTGAAGAGCTACAGAAAAACCTAGAATTAGCAGGTACAATTGTTTCAAAGAAAACAATAAGTGATGCATTCAACCTCCATGGCCTGTATGCATGCTCACCACGCAAGACTCCATTGCTAAACAAAGACATGTCCAAGTGCATCTAAAGTTTGCTCGACAAGTCTGTGAAATACTGGGAGAATATTGTCTGGTCAGATGAGACCAAAATTGAAATCTTTGGATGCCATAATACACACCATGTTTAGAGGCCAAAAGCAACCAATAGGGAAGTTTGGAGGTTGGAACATCAAGGTGTGGGGCTGTTTTTCATCATACGGCACTGGTAACCTTCATATAATTGAAGGAAGGATGAATGGACAAATGTACCAAGACATATCTGATAAAAATCTGGTGCAATCTACCAGGATGATGAAGATAAACCGAGGTTGTACATTTCAGCAAGTCAATGATCTCAAACACACAACTAAGGAAACTTTCAATTGGCTTGAGAAAAATAAATTAAAGCTGCTATAATGGCCATCACCTGACCTGAATCCAGTAAAACATTTATGGAAAGAACTAAAGCTCCGCATTAATAAAAAGGAGAACACAGAACCTTCAGGAGTTGAAGAATGTGTGGAAGAATGGGCCAAAATCACACCCGAGCAATGCATCTGACTAGTTCCTCCATACAGGAGGCATCTTGAAGCTGTCATCGCCAACAAAGGCTTTTGTACAAAGTATTAAATAAATGTCAGTAAGTGCATTCAATACTTTTTCCCTGTGTCATTTCTCATTGTTACACAACTTAATTTCTGGACATCTATGGCTTGATTTCTTGGCCGCTGTGGATTGGATGGGTTGTTACCAACATCTGGTGAAAATTTCATGTCTTCATTTTAATAGCACCTTTAAAAATATATTTACTTAGAAAATTCGTAAAGTGTTCAATACGGACTTCACCTGCTCTGTGTATATTATATATATATAGGCTTGAAAAAGGCTCAGGAGGAGCCGAAACGTTGCCCAGGATGAGTAGGGCAGAATAAAGTTTTTTCACTTTTTTCCACCTGAAAAAATTGGAGTGCCGCCTTAATTTTTTTCTTCTGTTTAGTTTGACAAGTAGTATTAGACTGTTTGCCTGGAGGCCTTGCACCCGCTGTGAACTATTGTGCTGTTCCTTTTTTACTATATATGTATGTGTGTATATATATATATATATATATATATATATATATATATATATATATATATATATATATATATATATATATATATATATATATATATATACACACATACACACACACACATATATATTTTTGTATTTACTTGGGCCTAGGAGATAAGTTCTTTAACCCCTTTCTGACCTCGGACGGGATAGTACGTCCGAGGTCAGATCCCCCGCTTTGATGCAGGGGTCCGGCGGTGAGCGCACATCAAAGCCGGGACATGTCAGCTGTTTTGAACAGCTGACATGTGCCCGCAATAGTGGCGGGTGAAATAGTGATTCACCCACCACTATTAATTAGTTAAATGCCGCTGTCAAACGCAGACAGCAGCATTTAACCGGCGCTTCTGGCCGCGCGGCCGGAGATGAGCGCATTGCCGACCCCCGTCACATGATCGGGGGTCAGCGATGCATCAGAATGGTAACCATAGAAGTCCTTGAGACCTCTATGGTTACTGATCCCCGGTAGCTGTGAGTGTCACCCTGTGGTCGGCGCTCATAGCAAGCTTGTTATTAAGCTATCAGCAGTTAGCAGCAATCTGAGCTTCGCTTCTATGTAGCAGAGCCGATCGTGTTGTGCCAGCTCCTAGCCTCCCATGGAGGCTATTGAAGCATGGCAAAAGTAAAAAAAATAAATAAAAAAAAAAAATGTGAAAAAAATAAAAAAAAATATAAAAGTTTAAATCACCCCCCTTTCGCCCCATTCAAAATAAATCAATAAAAAAAAAAATCAAACCTACACATTTGGTATCGCCGCGTTCAGAATTGCCCGATCTATCAATTAAAAAAAAGGATTAACCTGATCGCTAAACGGCGTAGCAAGAAAAAAAATTGAAACGCCAGAATTACGTTTTTTTGGTCGCCGCGACATTGCATTAAAATGCAATAACGGGCGATCAAAAGAACATATCTGCACCGAAATGGTATCATTAAAAACGCCAGCTCGGCACGCAAAAAATAAGCCCTCAACGGACCCCAGATCACGAAAAATGGAGATGCTACGGGTATCGGAAAATGGCACATTTTTTGTTTATTTTTTTTTAAGCAAAGTTTGGAATTTTTTTTCACCACTTAGATAAAAGAGGACCTAGACATGTTTGGTGTCTATGAACTCGTAATGACCTGGAGAATCATAATGGCAGGTCAGTTTTAGCATTAAGTGAACCTAGTAAAAAAGCCAAACAAAAAACAAGTGTGGAATTGCACTTTTTTTGCAATTTCACCGCACTTGGAATTTTTTTCCCGTTTTCTAGTACACGACATGCTAAAACCAATGATGTCGTTCAAAAGTACCACTTGTTTCGCAACAATAAGCCCTCACATGGCCATATTGACGAAAAAATTAAAAAGTTATGGCTCTGGGAAGGAGGGGAGCGAAAAACGAACACGGAAAAACGGAAAATCCCAAGATCATGAAGGGGTTAAAACTAAGATGACACCGCAGTGAGGGTTACTCATCTTCAAGCACCAGACATCTATTGCATATCCTATATAAACCAAAAACCTGGGCCCAAACCCAGGTTATATGAGTGACAGACGCTCCCTGATGAAGCAGGGTGAAAAAAGTGTTGAGGTGAAGGGAAATGTGATGCAAATGGTTACTTTCTTTGTATATCTGGCCTGCAATTATCATCTATGGTTGCCCCACTATCATGGTGGTGTAATATACCGTACTTATGATATATCTGAATACACTTTTGGTCTAAATAGTTACATTGCCAAAATATATTACATCATAATAGTTATTAATTTTTACTACTACTGCTGCTATATGTCCCATGTTTAGAGCAACTTTGACATTCTGTGTCATACTTACAGTATTTTGATGTAGTCTTAATAAAATAAAATATATATTTTATTAACCATGGTGATCTTTTTCATGTTTGCGTTCAGGTTTTTGGTTTATATTGTATATTTTGAGTGGTCCCAGTTACTTTAAATGTGGATCTAGTCGTTTGAGGGTATTGTGTTTGATATATATTGCATATCCTATGAACATGTCATAAATGCAGAAAGTGAAAATCTTTATACCGTATATGAAACTCAAAATCTGTAGTAGCCCGCTCTATACAAATCCACAGTTCTCCCTCGATTTGGGTGAAATTTGGCACAAACTCTCTCCACCCACAGGAGCAGAATACTGCACACGTTACTCGCTAGCGTCCCCCCGTCATGAGATTGGGGCCCCCGAAGTTAGGCCCTATACATATAATGGGGAAAGGTGAAAGTAAAAGTGCTGAGGGGAAAACAACAGGGACGGATTATAGCGACGGCGCCAAAGAGTCGCTGCTAAACGCGCCGCACCACCATACACAACACACAAACATTTCACAAACAGCATACAAACATCACACAGACAGCACACATACACCAACCCAACAAGCACAACACCACACAAATGCCACAACACATCACACAAACACCAGACCAATCTAGACACACACAACACAAACACCACCTCACAAATACCACTTGCGCACCACACACACACACACACACACAAGGACTACGCACGCATGCAAACACACTCAAATGGATGCACCCTACGCACACGGATGAACATTTTCTGAGCACCAATATTTGTCAGGCGAAAAATGCCTCATAGTAAGATTGTCATTATTGCTTACTATACAGGGAGCTTTCATCACTGAAGCTGCTGAGGTAAAGTGAAAGCTGAGCTCTGATTGGTTGCTATGGGCAACTAGACCACAACGTTACGACAAATTAGTATAATGCCAAAATAATAAAAATTTAAAGCGTACATTTTTTTTTACTGTAGCACTCTTAAAATGTCAATTTAAGGGCGAGACTGAAAATTTTACTTTAGCTACCATAACCAACAATTTTACATATTTTCCGAGAGCGAAGCCGCAGGTATTCTACTGGTTAAACCTAAAATAAGCCACTCATTAAAACGCACTGTATAAGGGGTTGTTTTATCTTGACAACCCACATATGCTCTCACAGTATCACTTCAGAAGACCCTTCTATGAGATGGTGGTAGAGCCTAAGAAGCGGTCTATCTGATTCTGTAAGACCCAGTCCATCCACATATTAGGCTTCTTTCACACTTCCGTTTTTACAATCTGCACAGGATCCATCAAAATGTTGAAATGACGGATCCTGTGCAGATTGTAAAACACGTGTGCACTGGGCCCGTCTTTCTGACTGACCCATCGAGGCTACGTGCACCTGTTGTGTATGCGTCTTCGCAGTGGTTTTCCGCTGTGAAAACGCATACACAACACAAACCAGGTTAAAAAAAAATAAAAAAATCGCAGTATTTTCACCTACCGGCGTTCCGTGCAGTGATGCTCCCGGCAGCTAGAATTCCTAGTAATACATTGCAAAATATCGCGAGAAGTCTACTTCTTGCGAGATTTCGCAAAGTGTTACTAGGAACGCTAGCTGCCGGGAGCATTGGTGACGCTGCGCGGGACGCCGGTAGGTGAGAATACTGCGATTTTTTTTAATTTTTTTATTATTTTTAACATTATATCTTGTTACTATTGATGCCGCATAGGCAGCATCAATAGTAAAAAGAGAAAGAGAGCGAGCAAGAGAGAATTTCCCTGACGGGAAATTCTTCCACGCATGCTCAGTTTGAAAAGACGGGACCCGTCTCTGGATTCCTGCTTTTCACAGTCAGCGATGCATCCTGCGCCCATAGGCTTCCATTGTAGCCAGTGACGGGCAGCGCAGGATGCGTCGCTGAGCGATTTTCCGACGTGCAGAAAAAACGTTCCTCTGAACATTTTCTCTGCCCGACGGACCGTTTTTTTTACGCAGGATCCAGTGCACGACGATGAAACGGATGGCCATCCGTCACAATCCGTCGCTAATACAAGTCTATGAGAAAATGCAGGATCCTGCATTCTCAAAAATCGACGGATTGTGAGGGGAGCTGAAAGACGGAAGTGTGAAAGAGGCCTTACATGCATAGCCTTATATTTTAATGTTACAGCGAATATGAGCAAAAGGTGGCAACTTTCCTACAAATTCAGTTACTTGCTGGAGATGGCGGGAGAAGATTTTATACTCTGTGATGAGAGATCCCCTTTAATTGGCTATATATGTTGATACAGTGCCTTGCGAAAGTATTCGGGCCCCCTGGAACTATTCAACCTTTTCTCACTTATGATTCAAGCATAAAGATACCAAATGTAAATTTTTGGTGAAGAATCAACAACAAGTGGAACACAATTGTGAAGTTGAACAAAATTTATCGGTTATTTTATATTTTTGTGGAAATGTAAAAACTGAAAAGTGGGGCGTGCAATATTATTCGGCCCCCTTAACTTAATACTTTGTTGCGCCACCTTTTGCTGCGATTACAGCTGCAAGTCGCTTGGGGTATGTCCCTGTCAGTTTTGTACATCGAGAGACTGAAATTCTTGCCCATTCTTCCTTGGCAAATAGCTCGAGCTCAGTGAGGTTTGATGGAGATCGTTTATGAACAGCAGTTTTCAGCTCTTTCCACAGATTCTCGATTGGCTTGAGGTCTGGACTTTGACTTGGCCATTCTAACACCTGGATATGTTTATTTGTGAACCATTCCACTGTAGATTTTGCTTTATGTTTTGGATCATTGTCTTATTGGAAGACAAATCTCTTTCCCAGTCTCAGGTCTTTTGCAGACTCCTACAGGTTTTCTTCAAGAATGGTCCTGTTTTTGGTTCCATCCATCTTCCCATCAATTTTAGCCATCTTCCCTGTCCCTGCTGAAGAAAAGCAGGCCCAAACCATGATGCTGCCACCACCATGCTTGACAGTGGGGATGGTGTGTGTTCAAGGTGATGAGCTGTATTGCCTTTACGCCAAACATATCATTTGGCATTGTTGCCCAAAAGTTATTTTGGTTTCATCTGACCAGAGCAACTTCTTCCACATGTTTGGTGTGGCTCCCAGGTGGCTTGTTGAAAACTTTAAATTACACTTTTTATGCATATCTTTGATAAATGGCTTTCTTCTTGCCACTCTTCCATAAAGGGCAGATTTGTGCAGTGTACGACTGATTGTTTTCCTATGGACAGACTGTCCCACCTCAGCTGTAGATCTCTGCAGTTCATCCAGAGTGATCATGGGCCTCTTGGCTGCATCTCTGATCAGTCTTCTCCTTACTTGTGATGAAAGCTTAGAGGGAAGGCCGGGTCTTGGTTGATTTGCAGTGGTATGATACTCCTTCCATTTCAATATGATCGCTTGCACGGTGCTCCTTGGGATGTTTGAAGTTTTGGAAATAATTTTGTATCCAAATCCGGCTTTAAACTTCTCCACAACAGTATCACAGACCTGCCTGTTGTGTTCCTTGGTCTTCATGATGCTCTCTGTGCTTCAAACAGAACCCTGAGACTATCACAGAGCAGGTGCATTTATACGGAGACTTGATTACACACAGGTGGATTATATTTATCATCATTAGGCATTTAGGACAACATTGGATCATTCACAGATCCACAATGAACTTCTGGAGTGAGTTTGCTGCACTGAAAGTAAAGGGGCCGAATAATATTGCACGCCCCACTTTTCAGTTTTTGAATTTCCACAAAAATTTAAAACAACCAATAAATTTCGTTCAACTTCACAATGGTGTTCCACTTGTTGTTGGTTCTTCACCAAAAATTTTCATTTCAGATTTTTTTTTTTTTAACAATAAATTTGTATTGAAAGTTTACATTTTACAAATAAGGTGATAGCAAATCACAACACGGAGCTGTATTTGCAATATGCATAAGAGAGCATGTAAACAGTTGACAAACAAACAAACTAACAACAGGGTAGGAGGGGAGGAGGGAAGCCCGAGGAGGGGGGTATATTGTGTCCAATTATCGTTAATGATTCAATCAGAATCAAGGGAATCTGGGTTGGTTAGATGAAATACAGGTGTGGCAAAGGGGGTGTTGTTGGCGTTCTCTGCCCAGGGAAGCCATATTTTCTCAAATTTACCAACTTTACCTGTAAGTATGGCAGATAATTTTTCGTTGATCATATATCAAGAAAGGCGTGTTTTAACCGCAGCTAAATCTAAATTTGTTTTTTTCCATGCCAAAGCGACGTTAAAAAGATGGTTAATTTGGTATCTTTATGTTTGAAGTATGATATGTGGGAAAAGGCTGAAAAGTTCCAGGGGGCCTAATACTTTCGCAAGGCAGTGTACTTGCATATTTACTGCCCAAACTATGAATGCGAAAACCATAAACTTATGATGTTGAACACCATGACCATGCACAGCGTCAGAAGCTTAAGGCCATGTTCCAACGTTCAGTATTTGGTCAGTATTTTACATCAGTATTTGTAAGCCAAAACCGGGAGTGGAACAATCCAAGGAAAAGTATAATAGAAACACGTCACCACTTCTGGTTTTGGCTTACAAATATGGGTGTAAAATACTGACCAAATACTGATCATGTGAACATGGCCTAAAAAAGACCTGTCATTTGCCATAAACATATATTTTTTGTATTTCCTGTGAATGTTGCAGTTCTCCAGCATCTGGTGTTGTGTTGCTTTAGCGCCTCTGCCTTCCAGAGAGTTGACCCTTTCTTCTATGTAAATGTATCCTTTTTAGCCAAGTGGGCATGGTCTTCAACTCTTCTATTTTTGTGGACCACACCCAGTTGGCCAAAACAATAGATTTATCTCAGGAATGGAGAAGTGCAGGAACAAAATAATAAACAATGCCAGATTCAGGAGAAGAGAGGCATTTACAACAGAAAAAACATATATTTTTGGCAAATTACAGGTTCTCTTGAAAATAATTGAAATCTATTTGAAATCCTAGAAAAGCTGCTTGTCCTAAGTGGCTGCTGTGTCAGAACCAAAACAGAATATTAACCTTCAAGGAAGGGTCATTATACTATTTCGTAATAAAATGTCAGGCTGGATTGTAAGATATTATACACAGCGGCGCTGAAATAAGGATTTAGTCTTATCATACACATAAATACCTGGAGAACAGTTTTCATTTCTACAGACTTTTGGCATGAAGTCTGCAGCCTACACATCCACCTATGCACACACATTGTTGGCAGTACCACTGATAATTTTTCATGAATATTCATTTTTTATTATTGGAGGGATAATTTTATTCATATTATTGTGAAAGTTTCAGTACGTTTTGCTTGGTGAAAGTTTGTATCCACAAGGAAGAGGACACAAGAGCTTTAACTTTAATAGACCGTATACCCTATGAAGATTTCTAAAAGGGAAAACTTTTCAGGGTGCTGTGGAAATACTCAATATATATATTACAAAAAAAATAAAAATGTACCACTTTGTCCAATAGGTCAATAAAATAAGATCACATCCTTCGGGAAGGTAGAACCGTTGGCATTCACATGAAGGCCATGGACATCTTTGTATGTTTAATTAATTTATCATGAGATATAAAATATTCCTTCGGGAAGGTAGAACCGTTGGCATTCACATGAAGGCCATGGACATCTTTGTATGTTTAATTAATTTATTATGAGATATAAAATATTCCTAAAATTTAATTTAATGTAAATATTTTAGCTGTTTTACTTCTGGAGCTTTCATGGATTAAAATGGACTAAAACACAAAAAAAAATAATTGAACGCAGGGCCAAAATGCCACAAAAGTATATTATTCATTGTATGTAAATAGTAAAGGAAAATGATTGAAGAACTTATAGAAAACAAAATAAAAACATAGGTAACCACCAATAAATAGACACAAATATAAAAACATATTCCACCAAGTAGTAGCTAATAACCGGGTTTGTCAGCAGGTGTTTTCTTTTAGCATCAATACCTATTCTTGGGTATAAGAACCAACTAGACACATTTGCTTAAAAAAACCTTTAATGAGAAAGACAGAGAGGTGAAGAAATCCTAAAACCCCCTGACAAAGCAAAAAAAAAAAATAGATTTTATAGAAGCTTTGACCAGCTTTTAATAATACCTTCTTTGATGCATATTGGATGGCTCTGTACATGTTTATTCTGATTGATGTTTTTACGATTACTCCGGCTTCTTGACAGATGAGTTACCACCCCTTCATGCTCCTCTCCTGAATGAACATCTAAGCTCAAATCAAACCAGGTTTGAGCTTAAATTAATGTTCCCAAACGGAAAGAGGCAATTGGGAAGAAGCGATGGAAAGCCAGAACTCAGAACTGGGAATGAACAGAATTGAGCAGCTTGCAATGTATTGGAATGCATGCATGCAGCAGAAGTCAAATGATCAAAGATGCCCAGTTTTTACATTTCTAGAGTTCATTAACCTTTGCATAATTAAAATGGGAATCTGATCGCTTTCTATGAAAACGTTCATTCAGATATATTGGATACAGTCATATAAATTTATGAAAAAAAACATTCAACAATAAAGCAAATCGGGGTATATTTTAAAACCCTTGAACATGCAATAAGCCAATTCCAGGTCATAAGTTATCAGTGTAACATAAAAAAAGCCTTTAAAACTATACTTTGTGATCTTCATTTATGCAGATTTTATTTGACTAAATCCGCTTTTTTCTTTTATAGTTCCATTATGTAGAACTTTTTTTTTGCCACAGATGGGAATTGCTAGGTGCAATTAGCAATTTATCTTGCAGAAAACATTTAATTCTTAAGCATATCGGAATAATGCCTTTAGAGGAAAAACAGGGGAGGGGGACCAATTAGCCTGT
This sequence comes from Ranitomeya variabilis, assembly GCF_051348905.1. Lineage (NCBI taxonomy): Eukaryota > Metazoa > Chordata > Amphibia > Anura > Dendrobatidae > Ranitomeya > Ranitomeya variabilis. Next base: position 62,483,496 of record NC_135237.1, on the reverse strand, counting down.
ATCCACATCTGCTTTTGTATTCAGCATAAGCAGTAAAAAACTTTTAATACATAACTTGAGAAAAACCTTAAAATTAATCTGAAGCTGGCAGATCTGTGAAATCTGGATGTGTTATCTTCTAGGTATACCAGTGAATTAAACTAATGCTGCGGTGATTGATGGATCTGATAATTGATGAAATTCATTTTTCCTACAAAACTTGGTAGATGTCACCATCATAATTTGAAAAAGAGAATTTATGAATCTTACAGTAGTAAGACGGTCTCATTAACACAAACTGATCTGCAGCTCTAAGATGGTTACATCTAGCAAGTATAAACTTGATGCACAGAGAGGAGCCAGAAGACCGCAGAGTTTGATTTCTCCTACTCCTGCGCGGAATAGAAGCACTTCACCTTCTTATTAAAAGGTGCAAATTTCTTCTGGCAGTTCAGGGGTTAATCGGCCTTGTTGGGAGCTCTCGGAGACTGGGCTCTCAGCTGAGCACTGCTAGCCACTCCCATCCCCTATATAATCTGTGTCCTGACTGACACACATTGTCAGAGCTAGCTTATGCTGCATGGCTGGGAGGATAGTAGTTGGTGGTTATATGAGAAGGTGTTTGGTGGATTTATCTGTGACTGTTTGGTTTTGTGAGTATGATAATCCCCTTTCTTCTCCTACTTTGGTTTTTCCCCATCCTCCACTCCCCGGTACATACCTGTTTTATTTAAGTGTATACTTGTATGCCTGGTATTTTCCATTTTCCCTGTTCATGTTACCTTGTTAGTCTGGTTGGTGTACTACGGTACACTAGTACTCTTCTCTTTCCTGGGTGAGGGAAGGGTACAGACTGAGGGCAGATTCAGCAGATTAAGGCAAGATATGTGGCCCCAGCATCTTCACCTTCAGAAGTAACCAGGGAGCAGGGCGAGCTAGGGCGCCCGATAGCATTAGGGACAGAGAAAGAGCTCCTGGTCCCGGGTCACCTGACAACAGAGTTGTGGAAGTTTACTATAAGAAAGTTACTAGGTTGTATACGTGCAATACGACAGCCATGCTCGATGCACAAATGGCTGACAGAAGTATAAAGAAAGGTTCACATATGGTAGAATTGTTGTGGATTTGTGGTGTGAATTTTGGCTCATAAATCCATAGAATGTAACAGTCCAATACACGTGAATGGGCTTTTTATAACCGCTCAATGGTAGAATGATTCCTCCCCGTCGGAACTTAATAGAAAGGACAACATTTTTATACATTTTTGCCCAAAACCCCATAATGTTACAGAATGTGGGTGCCATTATGAGCTGTAAATTATTTTAAGCGTTCCGTTGTTGTATTTTCAAACTTCAACCAGGTTTGCTGACCGTCCAGAAATTCCTGGATAGCCCATAAAGTTAGGTCACTTTTTTCCAGTCATTAAAAAAATTTGATGTTACCGTAAGTTTTTGGAAACTATAGAAGCTTCTTCAGATTTTTCATGACAGTAATTACCATCATTTGATTCATAGTGAATGCAGATAATGTCTTGATATGAGAATTATGGGCTGTAGACATGAATCGCTTATAATCTTACTGATTTATTATGGTTTTCTAATGTGTCCACAAGAAATGTTGGCAGTCTGTGATTTTTTGTAGACATTGTCAAGGAAAAATAAAAAATCTAATTGGTAACAATGGCATTAAATGATGCCAAAGCCCTACTTACCTCAATAGGAAACAAAATGATCAGGGATTAAAACTCAATATTCCCTGATCCTAACATCCAACTCATCTGTTCGGTGATACAACCCTAAACATAAGATAGTTGTCGAGTCTCACCAAAAACAGTGGGTTTGTCTGTAGCCACTTTGTGCATGCCTCTGACTGAAAGTCGCCAACTCCCAGGAAGAAAAAAGTCCATATTCTCCTGGTAGCCATGCTTTAAGTGTGGCGGTTGGGCAGATTAAGTCTATATCTGCAGGTTAATAGCATTTGGGGACATGACAAGTTCCCATTAACCACATCCTGTCACCTCACAGGCCTTTATATATCATAATAGACATGCAACTTACCATTAAATAAGGCAGTGAAACTTCATTCTGGGATTGTGATTCAGCAACTACCGCTATCTAACAGCATTCGTTTCCTTCGGATCGCAAAGATGTAGCAGAGGAAACTGAGCACTGTCAGGGTTTGTCAAAAGTGACCTCTATAAGTAGAGAGTGTGACAGAAGGAGATTTCTCCCTCTCCTGCATTAGCTCCTTGCAGCATGATTTCGAGGAGCTGCTGGTTTGGTTGCTTTGACACCTATAGGACTAATAATGGTCTCCAGATGTGCCATAGATGAAAGCCTAAAAGAGTGTGCACTATCTATTAAGCAGCCTGTCAATAAAACGTCAGTTAAAAGTATTTTCCTAAACTATTATACTGATGAGCTAACCTTATGATTGGTCAATAAATATCAGATGGGTATCCTACGCCAATTAAAGGGAATCTTTCACCTACTTTTTCGTATATAAGCTTTGGCCACCGCCATCAGGGGCTTATCTACAGTATTCTGTAATGCTGTAGATAAGCCCCCGATGTAATCTGAAAGATAAGAAAAACAAGTTATATTATACTCACCTGGGGGGGCGGTCCGGTCTGATGGGCGTCACGGTCCGGCACCTCCCATCTTCATGCGATGACGTCCTCTTCCTGGCTTCCTGTCGTGGCTCCTGCGCAGGCATACTTTATGTGCCCTGTTGAGGGCAGAGCAAAGTACTGCTGTGCGCAGGTGCTGGGCTTCTCGGACCGTTCCAGGCACCTGCGCACTGCAGTACTTTGCTCTGCCCTCAACAGGGCAGATAAAGTACGCCTGCGCAGGAGCCGCAACAAGAAGGAAGAGGACGTCATCGCATGAAGATGGGAGGTGCTGGACCCGGACCACGACGCCCATTGGACCGCCCCCCCCAGGTGAGTATAATCTAACTTGGCTTTCTTATCTTTCAGGTTACATCGGGGGCTTACCTACAGCATTACAGAATACTGTAGATAAGCCCCTGCTGGCGGTGGCCGAAGCTTATATACGAAAAAGTAGGTGACAGATTCCCTTAAAAGTGAATAGGAGCTGAGCTGCAGTACTCGAGAAAAGGAAATATACACTGTATGGAATTGTGGGATTTCAGATACATCCACTGCGTACCTCCTGCGACCACAAAGCCTGCTGAAAGCTGAGCGGTGGGCTGCTGGGAGTCAGGCATTAATGATCAGCTGTAAGGATAAGTGATCAATGTCGTAGTCCTGAATAAACCCATCAATCAAGGCAGGACTCATACTGTTCCTATAAATGAATATTTGTTTTTACTAATGACTGGTTTTTGTGCTTTGGTACTCTACAGTTAGTAGTTGGCATCTATGATATCACTAGATCATTTTGAAATAGAGGGACCCGAAACCGCAAGGAACTCACAAACTTTCAATAATTTGTTGGGACTCTGGATTAGAGGGACACTGACTTGATGCTATGAAACACATATTAAGTATGGTCACATAGATATTTATGAAGATGTTGAAGCAAATTCTACAAAATCCACATCAACAAATTCTTTCGATTCTTTTTAAATAACATTACTAACAAAAAACAGAGAAGACACGTCTATGGTGCACATTTTCAGCATGTAAAAAGAAGCAGCAAGTCAATTCTCGAGGCCTGAAAAAAATATCAAACGTTGACTACTAAATGAAACGATGAGAAGCAAAAAAAAAAAAAAAAAAGGCCTCCGCACAAAGAAAACAACAAAATAACACATCAAGTGAACTCAAAAGAACAAACATTTTTAAGGGATTTTTTTTTTTTTCATGTAATTTTCCTACATGGATTTACCAGCCCGACACTCCCACAAAAATCTCTAATATAGAGCAGACCGTAACGATTACCTTCTGATGGAAGCCTAAAATGACCTGTGGGTTGGCCAACTTGACAACCCCTTTGGGGAATGTTCACATGTTGCATTTTTGCTATGTTTTTTGCAGCATTTTACTTTCCCAGCATAAGGAATGATATTTCTTACATTTGCAATTTAAAATCTGAAGCATATCAATCATTTCAGCGTTTCTGCAGTGTTTTTCACACATTTTAGTGAATGGAGAAAACAAAAACGCATTAAAAAAGCACGCAAAAACATGTATTGTTTATGCTGCATTTTTCCAGCCAAGAGACAAGTTTTTGATGCAGCAAATACTTAACGTGTGTACATACACTTACATAGATTTTTGCCTATGCTCATTTCTGCATCGGGAGGTGGTCAGGTTGGTGACATCACATCTACTGATACCTGCCTGCTGCATGCGCAATCCACAAATATTGGGTAACAGCCATATTCAACAGGTTATTAGAGGTGCGCCATACCTGCCGATCACTACACTACGCAGCAGGAATCAGTAGATGTAACGTCAACGGCCCAACACCTCCCAATGCAGAAGAGAGAGGAGCCAGAATAACCCTTGAAGATTAGACAGGCCACAGTTCTCTAGATCTGCACCTTATGTTTTCTCTCCAGCTTCCTAGCTTATTTCTTCTGAGCTAAAAAGTAGACAAATCTAAAGAAAACAATACAAATTGAGTGTTTTGTTTTGTTTTTTTTCAAAAAAATGAATCCCCTCTTTTGAACACAGACGGCTACTTTAATTACTGCCTCGCAACAACATTAAATCGCCAGTCAGCACTTTAATGATCATTCATCACTATCTCCATTCATGGCGTGCCTTACATCGAGTCCTATCAATGCTGGCTTCACAGCTATTACTGACAACGTAGATTCGCAGCTACCTCCTATCTCTGACAGCTAATAACTCCATTTCTGTCACATCACTTGTAGCCCGTCTCTTTTTTTTCCATTAATGTACATGGGCAGTTGGCATCTTTTCTTCTCAGTGAAACAAAAGAAAAAGCTAGTGCCGACATGAATCAGTTTATGGATTTCTGGATGCTTCCATTTTAGGTGACATTGTTTCTCTAAATCTCAAAATGAATTTCTTCCAATTTACTTAATCAACTTCATTTAGGAAGTCAAATATGTGAGATATGGAACCATTGCAGATAGGACCATCCATGGTTAGGCACTATCGATTTTTTAGTTGGGTGGAAGGGAGAACCAAACACAAGGACCTTTATTATGTGTGGCTAAAAGTCAGCAAAATACTGGGGATTTTAATTGACCTTCTTCATATCCCACTGAGCAGACCCTTGGTTTAATTCCACAACTCATGTACAAAATTTGGTGCTTTGTACACAGTTTGCAAATTGTAGAACATCAATAAGAACGTGGCCATATTTCCAGTAAGCCCTATCACTCACTTTAGGATCTAACCTATTGATACTACAGTATTAAACATTAAAAGGGATTGGAGATTGTGCCAAAGTCATTGACTGCAGTTTTCATATGTCTTGAGTAAACCAAGACCAGCAACCAACGCCAGGATGGCTGTGCTCACTCAATAAAGTCTCCAAAAAGTTTTTTTTTTTTTTTTTTAGATATTTTAAACATTTTTCGCCACATTTTGATTGAAATAGATTGTCCAGGACTTTAACACTGATAGGCTATCTTTAGGATAGGTCATCAATGTATAGTTGGTGGGGGTGCGATACGGCACCCCCGCCGATCAGCTGTTCTTGATGTCGGTGGTGGCCAGAAATGCACAGCTCCGTTGACTAAAGTAGCCACAACCAGGAACTGCCCATCCGCCATCTATTCAAATCAACAGGGCGGGGAAGTGTAGTACCCGGGCACGGCCACTATTCCATAAACAGCTGTGCAGTTCTGGCCGACAGCGGGAACAGCTGATTGGTGGAGGTGCCGTGTGTCGCGCCCCCACCGACCAGACATGGATGACCTATCCTAAGGAAAGGCCATCAATGCTAAAGTCCCGGACAACCTCTTTAACTTGGAAATCCCAAATAATACAAAGAACTTTCTTTGGCTTTTTGTGGACAAGTAGCAAGTCATTCTAATTAAACTTCCAATATGATATTATTATGGCTTGGTTTTGTTATTTGCCTTTTTTCGGATTCATAGCTATTTGTGTCCTAACCCACATTATAAAAGAAACCTCAGTATAAATGTAATCAATTTAATTTAAAACATTTTACATTTAACTTATTCAATCTTCTAGACTTCCAATTATTTAATCTATACCACACAATGAGGAGTTCTTGCTCCGGCCCCTGAAGCAACATGGAATAAAATGAGGCCATGGACTTGTTTTGTTCCAAGTGTGACAGAGTGGGAAAAAAATAATGACAATAACCATGAAGCATGTAAAAGGAACAGAAAAGCAAACAAGTCAAGAACTTGTTTGTAGACAGAGAGGTCACCGATGATGTCGGATGTAAGCAGACATTCACAAACAACACCTCCATGTTACCAACCAGCTGCACAGAAATATGTCAACTATAATCTCTGCTCTACATCTGTAGGGATCATTTCATAACCTATTAAATTTGGGGTAAATGACTGCTTATGGAGACCAGCTGAGTATGGAGACTTATTGGCAATGCTCAATGGGAAAACAAAGTATGCAAATTAGATCTCTCCAAAGGAGAGACACTATATCACTATAGCCACCAAGGCAAGGGTTTATTTATTAAAAGTCTTGTGGTATACATCAAATAGTGTCGTGATTTACCTAATGGATATTATACTATTTATTTCAGCATGTTCTTTTTAAATAATGCATCAAAAACGTCTTTCCTGTTAAAATGGCAGCCAGTGGGCAGTATTAGATACTGGGACAGGGAGTGTGATTCCAGGGATGTATCACTTACTTGGATACTTGCTTCAATTTTGATACAGTCACTGTTTTATCTGCTGCAGATCTAGCACTGCTCTGAATGCTGAGCCCTGTATAACCCCGCCCACCCCACTGATTGGCAGAAAGCTGCCAATCACTGTGTGGGGGCTGGGTTAAACACAGCTCATGAATAAGGAGGACTACCTGGCAGCAAATTTACTAGTCATCTAATGATAATTTCCTTCTGATAAGGACATTTAAGTGATTTTATCAAAACTACAGCAAACAGCCTAGTAAGTGACACATTGCTGAAAATCAGAGTCTCCGTATCTATCTATGTCTGATGCTATCAGATTAGGTGACGAACATCTGCTGGCAGATTCCCTTTAATGTGAAGGTCACCTTTCTTTTTCTGATTTTTGTATGGCTTGCAGATCACTGAATATCCAACTCGGAGACATTGTATAATGATTCCGAAGCATTTTTTATAAATACTTGTTAATTATGAAGACTTGATAGTTATTAAAAAAGGGGGCACTGAAAACACCATACCATTAAACTAGTCTTTTTTTATGTTCAGAGTGCTGGAGTTGGATTGCTAACGCTTTGGTGATCAAACCATATGAGAAGAATATTTCAACTTCATAAAACTAATCATGCATAGCAAAGTAAGCAAAATTGCTGACAATAAAAAGTAACAATAACTCCATAATGCATAGTTAAAATACCCAAAGTCCTTCTGTTTTAATCTTGCCCTATTCCCAGTAATATATTCAGGCTTCTAAAATAGCTGGCAGATTCCTCTGTACACACTGTCATTTAGAAGTCTGAGATGCGCCCCTTACTGGGGGATAGTCCATCTATGTGTAAAGCTGTGCCGTGCACTTTTTTTGGAGTCTACGCTTATAGGAGGCGGACACTCAGACACAGTCTAGCAGTCTGAGTGAAAAAAGTGTTTAAGTTCGCTCTGTCGTCACCATTACAGTCTATAGCCCCTGTATCCGGACCCCGTTTTGCGGGAGACTTTGGACGTATGCCCCAAAAGGGACACAGAATGCAATGTGAAATTACCCTTAGGCTAGAATACGCAAACTATTCTTTGTTACTCTGAGATAGTCGCCCCCCACCTGCTCTTCGATGGACATTCCCAGAGTAGGGGGGAGTGTGAGACCGCCAAAGCACAATGTAGATTGAGAATGCTGAAAATAATTTTACATATATGAATAGTGGATTTGGAATCCCAGAGCAAGTTCCAGAAGTAATGAAAAGGTGGGAGATAGATATTTTAATTATGCATTGGTTGAGAATTAATATATATATATATACATATATATATATATATACTAGCTGTACTACCCGGCTTCGCCCGGGTTAATGACTGCTGTTAGCAAAATAGAATGTGTTAACAAAAATTTATTCTGCACACAAAAACCACAAAACAAATAGATAGAAATGTAATTATTAAAAGGCAAAAACTAAGCAAATAGAAGCATTTCACAACATATATTAGCTTTGTTATACTGAGAATGTCTTTGTTGCCTATATTAACCAATCAGAGCTCAGGTTAATTAACTGTAGCAAAATAGAAGCTGAGCTGTGATTGGTTGCTATTGGCAGCCTGATAAATCCCCAGCCAACAGGAAGCCCTCCCCCCTGGCAGTATATATTAGCTCACACATACACATAATAGACAGGTCATGTGACTGACAGCTGCCGTATTTCCTATATGGTACATTTGTTGCTCTTGTAGTTTGCTTATTAATCAGATTTTTATTTTTGAAGGACAATACCAGACTTGTGTGTGTTTTAGGGCGAGTTTTATGTGTCAAGTTGTGTGTGTTGAGTTGCGTGTGGCGACATGCATGTAGCGACTTTTGTGAGATGAGTTTTGTGTGGCGACATGCGTGTAGCAACATTTTGTGTGTTGAGTTGCATGTGACAGGTTAGTGTAGCAAGTTGTGTGCAGCAAGATTTGTGCATGGCGAGTTTTGCGCGTGGCGAGTTTTATGTGTGGTGCATTTTGAGTATGTGCAAGTTTTGTGTGAGGCAACTTTTGCATGTGGTGCAACTTTTGTACATGTGGCAATTTTTCTGTGTGTGCAAGTTTTGCATGAGGTGAGTTTTCCATGAGGTGAGTTTTGCACGTGTGGCGAGTTTTGCGTGAGCCTAGTTTTGCATATGGCGAGTTTTGCATGTAGCGAGTTTTGAGTGGTGACTTTTGTGTTTCGACTTTTATGTGGCGAGGTTGGTGTGTGTGTGTGGTGAAATGTGTGCTGAGGGTGGTATATGTGTTCAAGCACGTGGTAGTGTGTGGCGCATTTTGTGTTTGTGTTCATATCCCCGTGTGTGGTGAGTATCCCATGTCGGGGCCCCACCTTAGCAACTGTACGGTATATACTCTTTGTCGCCATCGCTCTCATTCTTTAAGTCCTCATTGTTCACATCTGGCAGCTGTCAATTTTCCTCCAACACTTTTCCCTTCACTTTTTCCCCATTATGTAGATAGGAGCAAAATTGTTTGGTGAATTGGAACGCGCGGGGTTAAAATTTCACCTCACAACATAGCCTATGACGCTCTCGGGGTCCAGACGTGTGACTGTGCAAAATTTTGTGGCTGTAGCTGCGACGGTACAGATGCCAATCCCGGACATACACACATACATACATACACACATTCAGCTTTATATATTAGATATACCTGTATGTAATCTCCTGTATATAGTATATACCTGTGTGTCATCTCACCTATATATAGTATATATCTGTGTGTCATCTCCTGTATATAGTATATACCTGTATGTCATCTCCTCCTATACATAGCATATACCTGTGTCATCTCCTCCTGTATATACTATATACCTGTAGGTAATCTGCTCCTGTATATAGTATATACCTGTGTGTCATCTCCTCCTGTATATAGTATATACCTGTATGTCATCTCCTCCTGTATGTAGTATGTACCTGTATGTCATCTCCTCCTCTATATAGTATATACCTGTGTGTCATCTCTCCTGTATATAGTATATATCTGTGTGTCATCTCCTCCTGTATATAGTATATACCTGTGTGTCATCTCCCCTGTAAATAGTATATACCTGTGTGTCATCTCCTGTATATAGTATATAGCTGTATGCCATCTCCTCCTGTATTAGCCCTCGTTCACACGTTATTTGGTCAGTATTTTTACCTCAGTATTTGTAAGCTAAAATGGCAGCCTGATAAATCCCCAGCCAACAGTAAGCCCACCCCCTGGCAGTATATATTAGCTCACACATACACATAATAGACTGGTCATGTGACTGACAGCTGCCGGATTCCTATATGGTACATTTGTTGCTCTTGTAGTTTGTCTGCTTATTAATCAGATTTTTATTTTTGAAGGATACCAGACTTGTGTGTGTTTTAGGGCGAGTTTCGTGTGTCAAGTTGTGTGTGTTGAGTTGCGTGTGGCGACATGCATGTAGGGACTTTTGTGAGATGAGTTTTGTGTGGCGACATGCGTGTAGCAACTTTTTGTGTGTCGAGTTGCATGTGACAGGTTAGTGTAGCAAGTTGTGTGCAGCAAGTTTTGCGCATGGCGAGTTTTGCGCGTGGCGAGTTTTATGTGTGGTGCCTTTTGAGTATGTGCAAGTTTTGTGTGAGGCAACTTTTGCATGTGTTGCAACTTTTGTGCATGTGGCAATTTTTCTGCGTGTGGCAATTTTTCTGCGTGTGCAAGTTTTGCGTGTGGCGAGTTTTGCACGTGTGGCGAGTTTTGCATGTGGAGAGTTTTGCGCGTGGCGAGTTTTGAGCGGCGACTTTTGTGTTTCTACTTTTATGTGGCGAGGTTGGTGTATGTGTGGTGAAATGTGCACTGAGGGTGGTATATGTGTTCGAGCACGTGGTAGTGTGTGGCGCATTTTGTGTGTGTGTTCATATCCCCGTGGTGGTGTGATTATCCCATGTTGGGGCCCCACCTTAGCAACTGTACAGTATATACTCTTTGGTGCCATCGCTGTCATTCTTTAAGTCCCCCTTGTTCACATCTGGCAGCTGTTAATTTGCCTCCAACACTTTTCCTTTCATTTTTTCCCCATTATGTAGATAGGGGCAAAATTGTTTGGTGACTTGGAAAGCGCGGGGTTAAAATTTCACCTCACAATATAGCTTTGACGCTCTCAGGGTCCAGACGTGTGACTGTGCAAAATTTTGTGCCTGTAGCTGCGACGCCTCCAACACTTTTCCTTTCACTTTTTCCCCATTATGTAGATAGGGGCAAAATTGTTTGGTGAATTGGAAAGCGCGGGGTTAAAATTTCACCTCACAACATAGCCTATGACGCTCTCGGGGTCCAGACGTGTGACTGTGCAAAATTTTGTGGCTGTAGCTGCTACGGTTCAGATGCCAATCCCGGACATACATACATACATACATACATACACACACACACACATTCAGCTTTATATATTAGATATATATATATATATATATATATATATATATATATATATATATATATACTAGCTGTACTACCCGGCTTCGCCCGGGTTAATGACTGCTGTTAGCAAAATAGAATGTGTTAACAAAAATTTATTCTGCACACAAAAACCACAAAACAAATAGATAGAAATGTAATTATTAAAAGGCAAAAACTAAGCAAATAGAAGCATTTCACAACATATATTAGCTTTGTTATACTGAGAATGTCTTTGTTGCCTATATTAACCAATCAGAGCTCAGGTTAATTAACTGTAGCAAAATAGAAGCTGAGCTGTGATTGGTTGCTATTGGCAGCCTGATAAATCCCCAGCCAACAGGAAGCCCTCCCCCCTGGCAGTATATATTAGCTCACACATACACATAATAGACAGGTCATGTGACTGACAGCTGCCGTATTTCCTATATGGTACATTTGTTGCTCTTGTAGTTTGCTTATTAATCAGATTTTTATTTTTGAAGGACAATACCAGACTTGTGTGTGTTTTAGGGCGAGTTTTATGTGTCAAGTTGTGTGTGTTGAGTTGCGTGTGGCGACATGCATGTAGCGACTTTTGTGAGATGAGTTTTGTGTGGCGACATGCGTGTAGCAACATTTTGTGTGTTGAGTTGCATGTGACAGGTTAGTGTAGCAAGTTGTGTGCAGCAAGATTTGTGCATGGCGAGTTTTGCGCGTGGCGAGTTTTATGTGTGGTGCATTTTGAGTATGTGCAAGTTTTGTGTGAGGCAACTTTTGCATGTGGTGCAACTTTTGTACATGTGGCAATTTTTCTGTGTGTGCAAGTTTTGCATGAGGTGAGTTTTCCATGAGGTGAGTTTTGCACGTGTGGCGAGTTTTGCGTGAGCCTAGTTTTGCATATGGCGAGTTTTGCATGTAGCGAGTTTTGAGTGGTGACTTTTGTGTTTCGACTTTTATGTGGCGAGGTTGGTGTGTGTGTGTGGTGAAATGTGTGCTGAGGGTGGTATATGTGTTCAAGCACGTGGTAGTGTGTGGCGCATTTTGTGTTTGTGTTCATATCCCCGTGTGTGGTGAGTATCCCATGTCGGGGCCCCACCTTAGCAACTGTACGGTATATACTCTTTGTCGCCATCGCTCTCATTCTTTAAGTCCTCATTGTTCACATCTGGCAGCTGTCAATTTTCCTCCAACACTTTTCCCTTCACTTTTTCCCCATTATGTAGATAGGAGCAAAATTGTTTGGTGAATTGGAACGCGCGGGGTTAAAATTTCACCTCACAACATAGCCTATGACGCTCTCGGGGTCCAGACGTGTGACTGTGCAAAATTTTGTGGCTGTAGCTGCGACGGTACAGATGCCAATCCCGGACATACACACATACATACATACACACATTCAGCTTTATATATTAGATATACCTGTATGTAATCTCCTGTATATAGTATATACCTGTGTGTCATCTCACCTATATATAGTATATATCTGTGTGTCATCTCCTGTATATAGTATATACCTGTATGTCATCTCCTCCTATACATAGCATATACCTGTGTCATCTCCTCCTGTATATACTATATACCTGTAGGTAATCTGCTCCTGTATATAGTATATACCTGTGTGTCATCTCCTCCTGTATATAGTATATACCTGTATGTCATCTCCTCCTGTATGTAGTATGTACCTGTATGTCATCTCCTCCTCTATATAGTATATACCTGTGTGTCATCTCTCCTGTATATAGTATATATCTGTGTGTCATCTCCTCCTGTATATAGTATATACCTGTGTGTCATCTCCCCTGTAAATAGTATATACCTGTGTGTCATCTCCTGTATATAGTATATAGCTGTATGCCATCTCCTCCTGTATTAGCCCTCGTTCACACGTTATTTGGTCAGTATTTTTACCTCAGTATTTGTAAGCTAAAATGGCAGCCTGATAAATCCCCAGCCAACAGTAAGCCCACCCCCTGGCAGTATATATTAGCTCACACATACACATAATAGACTGGTCATGTGACTGACAGCTGCCGGATTCCTATATGGTACATTTGTTGCTCTTGTAGTTTGTCTGCTTATTAATCAGATTTTTATTTTTGAAGGATACCAGACTTGTGTGTGTTTTAGGGCGAGTTTCGTGTGTCAAGTTGTGTGTGTTGAGTTGCGTGTGGCGACATGCATGTAGGGACTTTTGTGAGATGAGTTTTGTGTGGCGACATGCGTGTAGCAACTTTTTGTGTGTCGAGTTGCATGTGACAGGTTAGTGTAGCAAGTTGTGTGCAGCAAGTTTTGCGCATGGCGAGTTTTGCGCGTGGGGAGTTTTATGTGTGGTGCCTTTTGAGTATGTGCAAGTTTTGTGTGAGGCAACTTTTGCATGTGTTGCAACTTTTGTGCATGTGGCAATTTTTCTGCGTGTGGCAATTTTTCTGCGTGTGCAAGTTTTGCGTGTGGCGAGTTTTGCACGTGTGGCGAGTTTTGCATGTGGAGAGTTTTGCGCGTGGCGAGTTTTGAGCGGCGACTTTTGTGTTTCTACTTTTATGTGGCGAGGTTGGTGTATGTGTGGTGAAATGTGCACTGAGGGTGGTATATGTGTTCGAGCACGTGGTAGTGTGTGGCGCATTTTGTGTGTGTGTTCATATCCCCGTGGTGGTGTGATTATCCCATGTTGGGGCCCCACCTTAGCAACTGTACAGTATATACTCTTTGGTGCCATCGCTGTCATTCTTTAAGTCCCCCTTGTTCACATCTGGCAGCTGTTAATTTGCCTCCAACACTTTTCCTTTCATTTTTTCCCCATTATGTAGATAGGGGCAAAATTGTTTGGTGACTTGGAAAGCGCGGGGTTAAAATTTCACCTCACAATATAGCTTTGACGCTCTCAGGGTCCAGACGTGTGACTGTGCAAAATTTTGTGCCTGTAGCTGCGACGCCTCCAACACTTTTCCTTTCACTTTTTCCCCATTATGTAGATAGGGGCAAAATTGTTTGGTGAATTGGAAAGCGCGGGGTTAAAATTTCACCTCACAACATAGCCTATGACGCTCTCGGGGTCCAGACGTGTGACTGTGCAAAATTTTGTGGCTGTAGCTGCTACGGTTCAGATGCCAATCCCGGACATACATACATACATACATACATACACACACACACACATTCAGCTTTATATATTAGATATATATATATATATAACATCTATTATGAAACTGTATGTCTGCTTATTTGGTGTATACAGGTGATAAGACAGGTGATGTTTTTTTTTTAATCATACAAAAACCACAACCATTTTAACACCTTTTTCCTTCTGAATGAGTGAACAAAGTGATGAACATTTCGCTTTCCATTTCTGTCATAATGCCAGCTACTTCACCCCTGCAAATCACATGAACATCATATTCTACAGAAAAAAAAAAACATTTTAAATGTAAAATTCTTCAAATAAAAGCAGGAAGGTTAAGGACTTTCTGTGCTTATTGTGCAAGAAAAAAAAATTCAAATAATTTTTTTTTTCTAGGTACTCCTAAAAATTGCCGCCATTACTTTGTTTTTAGCTGTCTTAAAATGACAAGCAAATTGATTTACACAAGATTGCCACACAATTATTTGTCTGAAAAAAGCATTTCTTGTCTAGGGAAAATGTGGCTTATTGCTCTGAAGAGAAAGCGCCTTCTGTCCTTCTCCTAGAAAGACATTTTACTTCAGATTACACGTTCCCCGTTGCACATTTCCGAGCACAGTACCTGCTCCTCATACAGATGAGCCAATGGTCTCCGAGGCGGTGTATACTAATGGGCTCCAACCTGCCACTTGCCAACCGATAGGCCACAAGTGCCACATAAACATGAGGTAAAGGAGTTTTCCATCTCTAACTAGAGCTTGGTCTTCATAAAAAAACAAAAAGCAGCCATACTTACCTCATACCATTCCTACGCCGTCTCTCCACCGCTCACTGCCGGTCTTTGTTGACTGGGATGCTGGAGTGACATCGTAACAACAACAGGTTACCACTGCAGCTAATCACTAGGTTCAGCAGTGTTTTGTCATAAGCATAACCGCTGAGTCCAGTGATTGGGCTGCGGCAGTCATTGCTGTACCCGTGTCCACAAAGAACAGTGGTGAGGGGCAGAGGGGCAGTGCTAGAATGGCAGGGTATATGTTAGGTGGGTTTTGTTAATTTTACACAAAGGGCTCATTCAGACTTCTGTTTTTTTGCGTACGAGTGCAACCGTGAAAAACACGGATAGGTCTCGTACCTATAAAACGAATAAGTTATTCACATGACCGTGATTTTGCGTGTTTTTTACAGCGCTTTTTCACTGCAACTCTTTGACAAAACAGCCAGAAAAAAAAAAACAATGTGTGTATGAGATTTCTGAAACCTCAGACGTCGCTTGTACTGTGAAAAGCAGATGAAAATTTGCATAAAAAAAAAAAAAAAAAAAACAGCCAAAAAACCCAACGCGTGAACATAGCCTTAGGCTCTGTTCACGTTGGATTTAGGGTTTTTTGTGATAAAAATGCTATAAAAACTCATTAAAAACGCATGCATTATGCATCCTATCATTTAGAATGCATTCTGCAATTTTTGTGCACATGATGCGTTTTTTTCCGCGAAAAAAAACGCATCGCGGTAAAAAAAGCAGCATGTTCATTAATTTTGCGGGTTTTTCGCATTTTTTCCGCTATTCTATGCATTGGGAAAAAACGCAAAAAAACGCATCAAAAACGCGGTAAAAACGCATGTGGATTTCTGGCAGAAATGTCCGGTTTTTGTCAGGAAAATTTCGGCCAGAAATCCTGACGTGTGCACATAGCCGTGCACACGTCAGGATTTCTTGCAGAAATTTTTCTGACAAAAACCGGACATTAATGCCAGAAATCCGCATGTGTTTTTTTCGCGTTTTTTCATGTGTTTTTGACGCGTTTTTTGTGCGTTTTTTCCCAAATGCATAGAATTGCGGGAAAAACGTGGAAAATCCACAAAATTAATGAACATGGTGCTTTTTTTACCGCGATGCATTTTTTTTCTCTGAAAAAAACGCACCATGTGCACAAAACATGCAGAATGCATTCTAAATGATAGGATGCATAATGTATGCGCTTTTAATGAGTTTTTATAGCGTTTTTATCGCGAAAAAACCTGAACATGTGCACATACCCTAAAGGTCACATTGGTAGTCTTAGATTCCCAAGCAATGTAATACAATGGACCCTATAAGTTAATGGTGTCTGTCGGGCACTGTCATATGACAAATCCGCCATTGTTTAAGGCTTTCATTATAAACAGAAGCCAAATTGCTAGTGTGAACAGAGACATGGGAATCAACTAAAGTAAAAACTAATCTATATACTGTATCTAAATGCTTTATCCAGCATGTACAACCACATGGCTGTTATAGGGATCAACCCTTAGACAGAAGGGAATAAATAGCTTTTTTTAATCTCCAGGAAATGGTGTTTTTCCATTTGTGACTACGAATACACACAGTTTCCCTATGTGTCTTTCATTCATGAGCAGGGATTAGATGCCCGGCCCGGCCCTGTACTGCAGATCTGTGGTAAAGTCAGATTCGGAGCCCAGGGTTACTATGGCGACGGCTGATTTACTGCGACCATCTTTCTTTCCCCTCCTGAGTCTAAAGCTTATCAGGATATAAAGTCGGTTTCATGCTGTGATTTTAGTTGCCATCTTGCTACGGCTTCCTGGCTACCTTTTCCCTGAAATAAAAGCATGTGGCAATTTAATAAGTCAGAAAACAAATTTGCCACTTGCTGACAGTTAATCGGATTTTAAAGGCGACCTGTCACCATGAATTACCCATTTTATCATTCAAAAGTCCATCAGATATTACCCACATAATCTTAATAACACACATCTAAGCACAGATTAGAAAAGGACAAGGCCATCTTTGCATATACAGGTCCTTTCTCAAAAAATTAGCATATAGTGTTAAATTTCATTATTTACCATAATGTAATGATTACAATTAAACTTTCATATATTATAGATTCATTATCCACCAACTGAAATTTGTCAGGTCTTTTATTGTTTTAATACTGATGATTTTGGCCTACAACTCCTGATAACCCAAAAAACCTGTCTCAATAAATTAGCATATTTCAACCGTCCAATCAAATAAAAGTGTTTTTTAATAACAAACAAAAAAACCATCAAATAATAATGTTCAGTTATGTACTCAATACTTGGTCGGGAATCCTTTGGCAGAAATGACTGCTTCAATGCGGCGTGGCATGGAGGCAATC
Source organism: Ranitomeya variabilis (assembly GCF_051348905.1). Taxonomy (NCBI): domain Eukaryota; kingdom Metazoa; phylum Chordata; class Amphibia; order Anura; family Dendrobatidae; genus Ranitomeya; species Ranitomeya variabilis. Next base: position 62,466,064 of record NC_135237.1, on the reverse strand, counting down.
AGCCTGTGACACTGCTGAGATGTTATGGAGGCCCAGGATGCTTCAATAGCGGCCTTAAGCTCATCCAGAGTGTTGGGTCTTGCGTCTCTCAACTTTCTCTTCACAATATCCCACAGATTCTCTATGGGGTTCAGGTCAGGAGAGTTGGCAGGCCAATTGAGCACAGTAATACCATGGTCAGTAAACCATTTACCAGTGGTTTTGGCACTGTGAGCAGGTGCCAGGAAGCATGAAGTGCTCCAAAATCTCCTGATAGCTAGCTGCATTGACCCTGCCCTTGATGAAACACAGTGGACCAACACCAGCAGCTGACATGGCACCCCACACCATCACTGACTGGGTACTTGACACTGGACTTCAGGCATTTTGGCATTTCCTTCTCCCCAGTCTTCCTCCAGACTCTGGCACCTTGATTTCCGAATGACATGCAAAATTTGCTTTCATCAGAAAAAAGTACTTGGGACCACTTAGCAACAGTCCAGTGCTGCTTCTCTGTAGCCCAGGTCAGGCGCTTCTGCCGCTGTTTATGGTTCAAAAGTGGCTTTACCTGGGGAATGCGGCACCTGTAGCCCATTTCCTGCACACGCCTGTGCACGGTGGCTCTGGATGTTTCCACACCAGACTCAGTCCACTGCTTCCTCAGGTTCCCCAAGGTCTGGAATCGGTCCTTCTCCACAATCTTCCTCAGGGTCCGGTCACCTCTTCTCGTTGTACAGCGTTTTCTGCCACATTGTTTCCTTCCAACAGACTTACCATTGAGGTGCCTTGATACAGCACTCTGGGAACAGCCTATTTGTTGAGAAATTTCTTTCTGGGTCTTACCCTCTTGCTTGAGGGTGTCAATGATGGCCTTCTTGACATCTGTCAGGTCGCTAGTCTTACCCATGATGGGGGTTTTGAGTAATGAACCAGGCAGGGAGTTTTTAAAAGCCTCAGGTATCTTTTGCATGTGTTTAGAGTTAATTAGTTGATTCAGAAGATTAGGGTAATAGGTCGTTTAGAGAACCTTTTCTTGATATGCTAATTTATTGAGACAGGTTTTTTGGGTTATCAGGAGTTGTAGGCCAAAATCATCAGTATTAAAACAATAAAAGACCTGACAAATTTCAGTTGGTGGATAATGAATCTATAATATATGAAAGTTTAATTGTAATCATTACATTATGGTAAATAATGAAATTTAACACTATATGCTAATTTTTTGAGAAGGACCTGTACATGGCCTTCTATCAATCCTAAAGTGAATTTTCACCCATCACCATTTTGTTTTGATTTTAACCTAAATATTAGGGTTGGTGCCAATAGATTCGCAAGTCAGTCCATCGGCCGCTGTAGTGGTCTGTTTGGGAGATCGAATACAGTCAAACACAGATTTTAAAGCATACTTTTTGGATGCCATCATGTGGGTGTACGGGAGGCATCTATTTCTAGACATCAGTGTGCAAAATTTATCAAAACAGTCTGAAAAAAAATCCCCAAAAAATCCTGTCTGTGTTGCCCATAGCAAACAATCACAGTGCAGCTTTCATTGTATAAAGACCGGTTTAAGAAAAAAGCTGAGATCTGATTGGTTGCTATGGGCAACTGAGTTTTTCTTTTACACAGTTTTGATAAATGAGGCCCTATATGCCTTGTACCTTGCTCTAATATTAAGAATCTTGTGAGTTACTGGGGGAAAATAACTGCAGAAACATAAGTGACCACTGTTCTCTTGTCTCTAAGTAGAACATATTTAGAAACAGCAGCATGGAGGACTTTATACAGCATGTACTGACAAATGTAGCTGTGAATCCAGCTCTGGGGGTGGGGTGAGGCAAACACTTACTAGACAGCACAGGTTTTTGTGAGAGTTTGTGCCTTTGGCATCCACATTCTTATTCCATCCCTCCTCCCTTTCCCCACTTCATAGATTTAAATAGGCAGCAGTAATCTGATCCATCATTGAGTTGGCAGCCCTTAGTGACTTTAGAAATGTCTCATAAGAGGAAAAAGAAAAAGTTTATCTTATAAAATGTGTTACAAAGTTTCTTATATTTGTTTCACCTATTGATTTAAACATCTTTTGTTGGAAGGACAGTGACGAATGGTTGTCTCCTACTGTACTTTATAGACCTCTGCATAAGTCATTAATATCAGATCGCACCGCTGTGTACAGGTTAGTGGCCGCTGCAGATCAGCTCCTATTGAAGAGAATACATGTGGACTTGGTGAAAACCTTGTGGATTTGCCATGGGTTCTTGCTGCAGATTTACAGAAAACTCAATTTTACGCCAATACAAAACTGTATTTAGGCTGTGTGCAGGGTGTCTGAGCTTTTCAGTGACAGTAGAAGTTGGAAATATGTCCTAACCTATACCTCCTACATATGCCATACCAAAAACACACTAGCATTTCCTGTAGCCAGTCAAAGCCACTAATGGTCTGCTTCACGCTCACGTCCTTCAGATTAAATAGACACCCAGAAGACACATCCATAAAATGCAAGTTATGTCTGAAGGATGCGAGAGTGAAGCGGTCGCTGATGGGCTGCAGGGTGCACGTGGCACAGCCACGTCATGTGAATCCCTGTATACTAGTCACAGATATTGCTGAAACAAACCTTACACGGGAGGAAAGTATAGACATACTGGTGAATACAGCAATTGGAAAGGGGTTGTCCAAGAAGTAGACAACCCCTTTAAAGACCCATTCTAAAAATAAAAAAAATAAAAACTACACTGTACAATATACTTTTTTTTTTCTAGGACCCTTACAACAACAAAAAAAATATATATACTGGGAAAGCATAGACACCTTTGCTTTTTTTTCCCTGGTAAAAGCGGATATACTGGTGAAAAGCACACTGCGGGTGGAGTGGGGGGTCAAGAGGATACACTGTTTGCTTATGTCAGATGCAGGGAGTCCTAAATGTAGGGCTGTGGTAAAGTGAGCACTGACCTTTACAGCAGCAGCAGAATGGAGGACTTAATACAGCTGTACTGACACGTGTAGCTGTGCATCCAGCTCTGGTGGTGAGTGAGGCAAACACTTACTAGACAGAACTGGTTTGTGCTGCATTTGCTTTCTCTCTCTTCCGGCTGAGACTGAATGTCAAGGCTGCAGTCGATTAGTGGCAGCTAATTGGCTGCAGTGGTCAAATGAGCAAGCAAGGAGATCAGTGCTCAATAACTGCTGTAGAACAAAATGGAGTTGTGCACACAGTTTTTTTTGTATGCATTTATGCCATTTTAACCCTTTTAATGTACGGTATATTGAGGAAGATTATGTCTTAATGACTGATGTTTATATGTCATAAAAAAAACATCACTATAACACAATTCAATGATTCAAGAAGAAAACATTTGGATTTCAAGCCCAGGACTGCGTGGTATGTTATAATGCTGATAAATGACATATCATCTAATACTGACGAGCCCATCAGACTGATGCCGCTGGCAGGCAGCACAGTGGTGCATGGAACACAAGGAACACAGAATGGAAAGGTCATAAAGAAAATCAATACAAGCAAAGATTAGAGAGTCCAAGACATGGCGACATCGCAAATGCTTGTTCTCTAAATGGGAAAAGATTCCATTGCATCATTCTGCCATTACTTGATAAATTATGCTAAAATTGCAAACCTGACACCTGATCGGTGGAAGAAACCCGAGGATGTCAATCAGATCTTTGCAATGGATTTGCTGAGGGTATGCAGCAGATCGACATGAGGATTAGCCATAATGTCATTACAATTGGCTTTTCCATGCAGAAGATAGGAGTAACATTTTCCTTTATCAGGGTAAAAAATCTACACAAAGATTTTTTGGATTATGTAAAAAGGGTTGTAGAAACACCATTTATGGGATTTTGTGTGGATTTGTGCACCAAATCTGTTCCAAAATCCATAAGAATTGGTGAATGTGTGAACAGGTCTATTGTATAAGCAATCAGCAAGTACGTCATCACAAACTCGTGTCATTATACATTCGTGTTATCATACACTCGTGTCATCAGTGTTTTTCATGGAAGGATAAATTACAAATCTCCTATCCTCTGAAGTGTTAAATATGGACAGCACACAAATGCAATCCATGTGCTCTATACGTTTTTCACGGACCTATAGACTTGTAATGGCACTTTTCATCCGTAAGTATTACACGGACACACGGTCTGTGAAAAGCACGGACATGGGAATAGCACCATAGATTATAATGGGTACATGTTCTATCCATGAATGAATAGAACACATACAAGCGCTGGCAAAAATTAAGAGACCACTGCACAGTTTTCTAAAAATCACCATCTCTACAAGTCTGACAGCCATTCCATTCCAGTGTTAGTTGAACTCCAACCAGAGTACTCCTCATTCTAATTAATGTGCTTCTGATTAGGCTATCAAGACGCATGCCAAGACGCATGAAAGCTGTGATTAACCCCTTTCTGCCATTAGACGTACTATTCCGTCCATGTGGGGTGAGCCCTACTTCCCAAGGACGGAATAGTACGTCCAGAGCGATCGGCCGCGCTCACGGGGGGAGCGCTGCCGATCGCGGCCGGGTGTCAGCTGACTATCACAGCTGACATCCGGCACTATGTGCCAGGAGCGGTCATGGACCGCCCCCGGCACATTAACCCCCGGCACACTGCGATCAAACATGATCGCAGTGTTCCGGCGGTACAGGGAAGCATCGTGCAGGGAGGGGGCTCCCTGCGTGCTTCCCTGAGACGATCGGTACAAGACGATGTGCTCACCTTGTACCGAGCGTCTCCTCCCTGCAGTCCAAAATGCATCCGGGTCCTGCAGGGAGGTGGCTTCACAGCGCCTTCTCAGAGCAAGCGCCGGGAAGCCTCCCTGCTGTGCACGTCAGATCGCTGATCTGACAGTGCACAGCAAAGTGTCAGATCAGCGATCTGTCACTTTACTGTGATGTCCCCCCCTGGGGCAAAGTAAAAAAGTTAAAAAAAAAAAAAAATTACATGTGTGAATAAAAAAAAAATTCCTAAATAAATAATAACAAAAATATATTGTTCCAATAAATACATTCCTTTATGTAAATAAATAAATAAAAAACAATAAAAGTACACATATTTAGTATTGCCGTGTCCGTAATGACCCGACCTATAAAACTGTCCCACTAGTTAAACCCTTCAGTGAACACCGTTAAAAAAAAAAAGGCAAAAAACAACGCTTTATTATCATACCTCCGAACAAAAAGTGGAATAACAAGCGATCAAAAAGACAGATATAAATAACCATGGTACAGCTGAAAACTTCATCTTGTCCCGCAAAAAGCGAGCTGCCATACAGCATCAACAATAAAAAAGTTATAGTCCTCAGAATAAAGCGATGCAAAAATAATTATTTTTTCTATAAAATAGTTTTTATCGTATAAAAGCGCCAAAACATAAAAACATGATATAAATGCGGTATCGCTGTAAGCGTACTGACCCGAAGAATAAAACTGCTTTATCAATTTTACCAAACGCGGAACGGTATAAACGCCCCCCCCCCAAAAGAAATTCATGAATAGCTGGTTTTTGGTCATTCTGCCTCACAAAAATCGGAATAAAAAGCGATCAAAAAATGTCCCGTGCCCGGAAATGTTACCAATAAAAACGTCAACTCGTCCCGCGAAAAACAAGACCTCACATGACTCTGTGGACCAAAATATGGAAAAATTATAGGTCTCAAAATGTGGTAACGCAAAAAATGTTTTTTGCAATAAAAAGCATCTTTCAGTGTGTGACGGCTGCCAATCATAAAAATCCACTAAAAAACCCGCTATAAAAGTAAATCAAACCCCCCTTCATCACCCCCTTAGTTAGGGAAAAATACAAAAATGTTAAAAATGTATTTATTTCCATTTTCCCATTAGGGTTAGGGCTAGGGTTAGGAATGAAGCGGAGCTGTGCATGTGAGAGCTCGGCTCCATTAATCGACTGTGGCACTGCCAGGTGCCGCACTTGGCTTTTAGACAGTGAATGAAGTGGAGACTATGCATGTACACCCATGCACCATTGTGGATGGAGCTGCAGAGCCCAATTCTCGGGATCTCAGCAGTCACTCACCCAGTGATAAGCAAATCAACCCTTATCTCAATTCTTTTGGAATAGCCTACATGAACCATTTTTTATTGGCGTAGCCAGATTTGACATCTACATCGATACTATTATACATCATCAATGTTCTCCCATTACAGTTCCTATTTTAAGTATTTTTAGGCTGGACAGTTGGCTGTGGCAATGTCTATTTCCTCCTAATCTTTGGAAGTCATTGCTGTTGGCACTGGAGTTAATGAGAGTCATTTCAAACAATGCACATATTTTCTGACATTGGAATAAATCTGTTTGGCGCAGATTGTACTGGTTGGATCCAAAATTATACATACTTGTCTCTTATGGCCTGCTCCTCATTTGCTAATAAGACTAGTGCTTACCACATCATAAATCGTATAAAAAACTAGTGCAGAGAGAAAGGGGAAAAGAAGCTCATTAAAGTGAATCTGTTGGTAACATCAACCCTCCTAATCTGGCTGTATGGGCATGTAGGTCATAGGAAGCTGAATAAAATGATACCTGGCCATCTCTGATCCGATGTCTTACTCCAGAGATATCCAGGTTTTTCTCAATATGTAAATGAGCAGCTAAGATCTGTGGGCCGGACATAAATCTCCCGGAGAATCTGTCTCCAGGGCTTATTTTTTAATGAAAGGAGGAGTTACCAGTGTGAGACATGTAGATCAGGAGAGCTGACTGTCAGTCGTTACATGTCTCAAATTGGTAACGCCTACTTTAATTTAAGATAAGCTCTGGAGGCAGATTCTTGGGGAGATCCATGTCCAGCTCATAGATCTTAACAGCTCATTTACATATTAAGAAAAATGTGAAATATTCTGGGATAAAACCCCGGATCACAGATATGAAGGTATCACGTTATTGAACGACTTGCATGACCATATAGACGGCTTAAAAGGGTTGATCCTACTGATAGGTTCCCTTTAAAGCCAAAACCTCCAGTAGTATTTATAAATGAAGCCAACTGTGAATATATCATAATAAAGAAATCGTCCAGTCAAAATACATTGATGACCTAGCCTTAGGAATAGGTCATCGATATCTTCAGACACGAACAACCCCTAAGACATTCATTGCATCTGTGATGAGGGACAACAAAGAAAAACTGACTCTTTATACAACATTAGCAATTGTATACTTTACATAACATAGATGAGTGCGTACCAATATTGGGTGTAGGGCTTGTGGGAGTCTAGTGGGACCCAAAACGTCCTTTTGGCCTATACGAGAAGAACAATACTATTAAAGATCCACAATTTTGGGGGGCAAGATTGTACACTGCTGATACTAGATCTAACTATTTTGGGGGGGCTGAAACTGAAAAATGTAATGATTACTCAGATGTAAAGATTACGCATGAGTCCTGCCTTTCCATTCAATGTCTTAGGGTACCGTCACACATTGAAATTTTCATCGCTGCGACGGCACGATTCGTGACGTCGCAGCGTCGTATAATCATCGCTCCAGCGTCGTAGACTGCGGTCACACGTTGCAATCACGGCGCTGGAGCGATGCCGAAGTCCCCGGGTAACCAGGGTAAACATCGGGTAACTAAGCGCAGGGCCACGCTTAGTAACCCGATGTTTACCCTGGTTACCAGCGTAAATGTAAAAAAACAAACAGTACATACTCACCCGTCGGTGTCCTTCAGGTCCCTTGCCGTCTGCTTCCTGCTCTGAGTGCAGCCGTACAGTGAGAGCAGAGCGCAGCACCGCTGTGATCTGCTCTCACTTTCCGGCCGGCACTCAGAGCAGGAAGCAGACGGCAAGGGACCTGAAGGACACCGGAATGTGAGTATGTACGGTTTGTTTTTTTACGTTTACGCTTGTAACCAGGGTAAACATCGGGTTACTAAGCGCGGCCCTGCGCTTAGTTACCCGATGTTTACCCTGGTTACAAGCGAAGACATCGCTGGATCGCTGTCACACACAACAATCCAGCGATGTCAGCGGGTGATCAAGCGACGAAAGAAAGTTCCAAACGATCTGCTACGACGTACGATTCTCAGCAGGGTGTCTGATCGCAGTAGCGTGTCAGACACAGCGATATCGTAACGATATCGCTAGAACGTCACGAATCGTAACGTCGTAGCGATGGAAATTTCAATGTGTGACGGTACCCTTAGGAGCAAAAATAGCCGAGTGCTGTTCTATTCTTTCTTCATCAGTGCCAAAGACTTGTATAAAGTGTCAGATAAGAACGAAGGTCACAAGTTCCCTGGGTCTACCAATGGCCGATGGCCCCCGTAGAAATATCATCTATCCAGTGGATAGGCGTTGACTAGCTTCAACCGCAATATCCCTTTAAACAACACAAAGTATATTAGGAATTGTGTAACTTTTCCTTATAAAAAAACACTTTATCTGCTGCAAACAGGATAAAATCTCTATGTTATTTAAAAAAAATGATCATCTTTGAAATATGAGGTGCTGTTGGAATAATGTTAGATAGGCCGATTATCCATTCCAGCTAACGTGATACTCCTGGCTGCTGCCAATAATGACAATATTCAGAAAATGCTTTTTTTTTTTTCTTTTTCCAGAGCTTATTTTCTGGCATAAACATCTATACTAAGACAATGCCGTGCATAGCAATTGCAGTCAGTGACTGGAACGGTTGCTCCTGCTCCATTCTTGAGGTGGTGAAGGTTTCGGTAACATGAGGGTCAACTCTATTTGTCAAATATGACAATTCAAAAGCGAATCGGTGGCGAATACAAACACACAAGTCAGAGGTTGAGCGTAACATGTCTTGGCTCACGGTTATAAGTCAAGTACGCAATAGCTAGAACTTCTCAACGGCTGCTTAAAAAAATAAGAACGTGTGAAACAGAAAATAAATGAAATAGTGGTTTACATAACTAAAAAGTGAGATGAGCAACTTGACGAAAATCAGGCAAGTGCCCTATTTCTCCTCACTAAATCCTTCCATAATGCCTTCCACTAGGCTTTGATTGATTGAGCTGCTGTTCTCACCAGCCTTGGAATATTGCACATGAGCGCAAGGTGCAAGCCAGATATTCCCGTTGCTGTGAGATACAACTTTAGGGCGCAGTTAGACGGCCGTACAACTTGGACGAGTATCACAACGCAATGCTCGGACTGACCATAAGGTCTCCCGACCCGAGCATATATTTGTATGCAGATGTCACGCTCAGGTCAGGAGAGCAGATGGCCAAGTCTGTGCACTGCGTTGCGATCCTCGTCCGAGTTATTTGGTAGTCTGGCTTCTTCCTTACATTTGGTACATGCCTGTTAGCCTGCTGTCCACTGGTTATTGGGCCCTCCCCAGAATAAAAATACCATCAACCCCAAGTACCATTACCCTGATTGCCACAGCACCAGGGCAATCAGCAAGAGAGAGGCAAAGAGCCAGAATTGCATCTCATCTGATGCACTATTTCTGGGCCCAATAACCAGGCACCTTCCCAGCCTGATAATATCAGATCTCAGCTGTCTGCTTTACCTTTGCTGGTTTCCTAAAATAGGGAGAACCCAAAGTCAATTTTTTCCAGTTATTTATTTCATCATAAAATGTCCAATAAGCTCCACAGGGTTGTGCAATTGTATGTCTGTCTGTCTATATCTATTATCTATCTATATTATCTATCTCTATAGCATTCATTGCTGTCTAAAAATGCATGCAAAAAAACACAAGCAAAAATGTTACAAAAATGCAGCAAATCCGACAATTTTTATACCAGCTTTTATATAGGTTTTTAACTAACTTCATTGAAGTCAATGGGTGAAAAAAAAACGATGAAAGAATTGACGAATCACACATAAGCAACGTGTGCATGACACTTCAGGATTCTCATTCACTTTGCTGGCAACACGAATCATTTATAGTTTTGTGACAAGTCCATGCGGCAAAAACACAACGGGTAAACACAGCCTAAGGGTATGTGCGCATGCTGAGTGTTTGCTTGCAGAAATTTTGCAGTGTTTTTGCATGCCTTTTCTTGCATGCGTTTTTTTCTTGTGCATTCAATGGGGCAAAAACGACATGCTGCGGATCTAAACGCACAGCAAATCCTGAAAGGAGTAATACTGATCACGTGCACAACATTTCAGGATTTTCATCGATTTTGCTGGCATAAGGATTCCCTAGCGTTTTGGGGACAATTCCAGGTGGGAAAAAAAAACGCCGTAAAAATGCACTGTGTAAACACAGCATAAGAGTCAAACAACCTTTAGAATATTTAGAAAAATGTAAGTCTTTTAGCTTTGATGGACTGATTGCTGGATACTCCTGGATTCATCGCACGGCGGTGCACAGATTTGTGTATTTTTCACAAGGCAAGTACTTAAATGCAGCCATAGCTACAGAACTGCTGGGTGTATAAATGCCGCCCATTCTGTCTGTCTTAACAACCGTCAGAATCTGTTTTGTAATTGAACTGTCTTTTTTGCGATTCCTTTGAAAGTCAATTGGAAGCTAAATTTGTGCCGGCCATCCGGAATTCAGCAATTTTCAAAACTAATATTCTTTGAGGCACATAAAAAGAAAAATATATCTTTTCCTCCAATTCAAGACATCTTCCCGGAATAATCTCTGCATGACAAATGAATATGATTGATACAGAGATATAACTCACTCAGAGCTTTTACATAAATTGCTCAATCTTTACTTCCAGCTGTTTGTTCCTCTATTAAAGGAAAATTCCATTTACAATATTACTTATGCTTATTCTAGAGCATTCTTACCCAGGCATGATGGTTACTTATTCCGGAGGGTCCGCAGTGGATTCACACAATGTGGCTCGTCACGCGACTTCTACACAAACCCTAATTCTCTTTCCTGCAATTACATTTCCCTACACAGCCCTCAAATGGATAAAGCCATATAAGAGATTCATATATTGACCATGTTCACATTGGCGACATTTGCAGATCTTTTGTGTGGACTCAGTATGCTTCTTATGACTTTTGGGGCATACTCTATATTCGGTCATAGATATTAACTCACTAGAATGAAGACTAAAGTCCTCAAGGGTCAGACATCGCATGGTGGCAAAGTTCTGACCATAGGACCAAGTCCTGGAAGACGCTCACTGACTATGCTAGGACTAGTAGTTTAGGGCTGCGCTCATTCAAGTGGTTTAGGGTTCACGTTTAGTAGAAATGGTCTGGTCACCTCTCCAACAGAAGAACTCTGATGAGAAGAAAGTGTAATTATTTGTCAAAAAATTATAGGTATGATAGTTTAAAGAGAACCTATCATCAGGTAAAAAGTGGCATGTTTCATTCTTATTGTATTCCTACTACTCCCCTGAGTATTTGTGAGTGTTGTGCCATTACTTGCCATTACTTGTGAATACACCTAAACTTGGTGTAATCCACCATTCTCTTTACATAAGCATTTCATTTACAGTTACAACCTACAGGCTGAGATTGAAAAGAAGATGTCACTTTGGTAGGACAGCTATATGTAAAATGTATTATGTATCCAAAATGTAGTAACAAATAAATAAATATATATATATATATATATATATATATATATACACTCACTGGCCACTTTATTAGGTACACCTGTCCAACTTCTTGTTAACACTTAATTTCTAATCAGCCAATCACATGGCGGCAACTCAGTGCATTTAGGCATGTAGACATGGTCAAGACAATCTCCTGCAGTTCAAACCGAGCATCAGTATGGGGAAGAAAGGTGATTTGAGTGCCTTTGAACGTGGCATGGTTGTTGGTGCCAGAAGGGCTGGTCTGAGTATTTCAGAAACTGCTGATCTACTGGGATTTTCACACACAACCATCTCTAGGGTTTACAGAGAATGGTCCGAAAAAGAAAAAAAATCCAGTGAGCGGCAGTTCTGTGGGCGGAAATGCCTTGTTGATGCCAGAGGTCAGAGGAGAATGGGCAGACTGGTTCGAGCTGATAGAAAGGCAACAGTGACTCAAATCGCCACCCGTTACAACCAAGGTAGGCCTAAGAGCATCTCTGAACGCACAGTGCGTCGAACTTTGAGGTAGATGGGCTACAGCAGCAGAAGACCACACCGGGTACCACTCCTTTCAGCTAAGAACAGGAAACTGAGGCTACAATTTGTACAAGCTCATCGAAATTGGACAGTAGAAGATTGGAAAAACGTTGCTTGGTCTGATGAGTCTCGATTTCTGCTGCGACATTCGGATGGTAGGGTCAGAATTTGGCGTAAACAACATGAAAGCATGGATCCATCCTGCCTTGTATGGAGCATCTTTGGGATGTGCAGCCGACAAATCTGCGGCAACTGTGTGATGCCATCATGTCAATATGGACCAAAATCTCTGAGGAATGCTTCCAGCACCTTGTTGAATCTATGCCACGAAGAATTGAGGCAGTTCTGAAGGCAAAAGGGGGTCCAACCCGTTACTAGCATGGTGTACCTAATAAAGTGGCCGGTGAGTGTATATATATATATATATATATATATACACATACATACATATATACATACAAATTGTCAGCACCTAAATTCCAGTGGCAGCAAAACAGATAAACCCAATAATATCGGAAAACTGCAGAGCACAATGTAAATCATCGTTGTCAAAGACCAAACCTGTGATGCTTCGTCTCTGACAACAGTATGTGGTGCTCCGTACAGGAGATGTTAATAGGGACAATATTTTCATTGGATACAAGATAATCAGCAGGAAATACATGGAAGTCACACTTGGCTCCCAGATAAATGATGGAACTTCCTAAAGGCTGAGTCACACATAACGATATCGTTAACGATATCGTTGCAACGTCACGCTTTTGGTGACGTAGCAACGATCCCGCTAATGATCTCGTTATGTGTGACAGCGACCAACGATCAGGCCCCTGCTGGGAGATCGTTGGTCGTAGGGAATGATCAGGACCATTTTTTGGTCGCTGATCACCGCTGTCATCGCTGGATCGGCGTGTGTGACGCCGATCCAGCGATGTGTTCACTTGTAACCAGGGTAAATATCGGGTTACTAAGTGCAGGGCCGCGCTTAGTAACCCGATATTTACCCTGGTTACCATTGTAAAAGTAAAAAAAAAAAAACACTACATACTCACCTTCTGCTGTCTGTCACGTCCCCCGCCAGCGTCCACAGGGTTAAAACTGCTTTCGGCAGGAGCGCTGCTAATGCACGCGCTGCTGCCGAGAGCTTCCCTGCACTGACTGTCAGCGCCGGCCGTAAAGCAGAGCACAGCGGTGACGTCACAGCTGTTACGGCCGGCGCTGACACATTCAGTGCAGGGAAGCTCTCGGCAGCAGCGCGTGCATTAGCAGCGCTCTTGCCGAAAGCAGTTTTAACCCTGTGGACGCCGGCAGGGGACGTGACAGACATCAGAATGTGAGTATGTAGTGTTTTTTTTTTTTTACTTTTACAATGGTAACCAGGGTAAATATCGGGTTACTAAGCGCGGCCCTGCACTTAGTAACCCGATGTTTACCCTGGTTACCCGGGTGCTGCAGGGGGACTTCGGTATCGTTGAAGACAGTTTCAACGATGCCGAAGTCGTTGAGAGAGCTGTCTGTGTGACAGCTCCCCAGCGACCTAAACAGCGACGCTGCAGCGATCACGGCCAGGTCGTATCACTGGTCGTGATCGTTGGTAAGTTATTTAGTGTGACTCCAGCTTAACACTTATTATTACGTTTCTCACTTTACAAGTATTTCCTATCTCTTTTTTTTTTTTTTGTGAAACGACGTGAAGCAAAAAAGGAAAAAAAACTATATATCTCTCTCTCTATATATATATCTCTATATATATCTCTATATATCTCTCTCTCTCTCTCTCTCTCTCTCTCTCTCTCTCTCTCTCTCTCTCTCTCTCTCTCTCTATATATATATCACTAATATTATGTGAGTCTGAGAATGTTGAACTTCCTGTGGTCCCTGCCTATCTGTCGCACTGCACAAACCCCACTGTACTACAAGGCTTATTTTATAATTCTTAGTTCTTCCTTTATGTCAATTTCCAAAAAACATTTCAAATATATGTAAAGTGTAAAACAGATGATATAAGAAGGGCATGAGGGGGAATGAAGCTGCAGCTTCACCTAGTGAAGGGGCGGAGGGGAGTGTAGCTGCAGCTATATATATACACACACGCACATACACACACAAATATATATATATACACACACACGCAGTATATATACACACACAGCTCTTTTTCAGTAAAATGTAAATTGTTCTTTTATTCCATAAACTTCTGACAACATGTCTCCGAGGTTCCAAGCAATACATTTTGTATTTATTTTCTGAAAATGAGAGCGATGTTCAAAATAACAAAAAAATGCATTGCCTGCAGACCTCAAATGATGCACACAAAAAAAACAAGTTCATAGTCATTTAGAAACAACAATAACAATACTAATGTTTTAACTCAGGAAGAGTTCAGAAATCAATATTATGCGGAATAACCATGATTTTTAATCACAGCTTTCATGCATCTTGGCATGCTTTTCGCCAGTCTTTCACACTGCTTTTGGGTGACCTTATGCCACTCCTGGTACAAAAATGTAAGCAGTTCTTCTTTGTTTGATGGCCTGTGACTATCCATCATCCTGTTGATTACAGTCCAGAGGTTTTCAATGGGGTTCAGGACTGGAGATTGGGCTGACCATGACCGAGATTTGATGTGGTGGTCCTTCATCCACACCTTGATTGACCTAGCTGTGTGGCATGGCGCCTTGTCCTGCTGGAAAAACCAGTCCCCAGAGTTGGGGAACATTGCCTGAGCAGAAGGAATCAACAGTTTTTCCAGGATAACCTTGTATGTGGCTTGATGCATACGTCCTTCGCAAAGATTAACCTGCCCAATTCCGGCCTTGCTGAAGCATCCCCAGATCATCACCGATCCTCCACCAAATTTCACAGTGGGTGCAAGACACTATGGCTTGTACGCCTCTAGAGGGCCCGGTCTAACCATTAGATGACCAGGTGTTGATCTGGGGATGGGTCGGCCATGTTCTTTTAATTACTGGGTAGAGAAACTCACCAGATCATGATAATCTGCTTTTCAGACCAAATAAAATCATGACATCAGTGTGAACATAGTCAAATATTTTAAATTAAGAAAAGTCGTCCATTAAGAATAATACTTCTGTGGCAATTTAGGTGACAATCCAAACTGTAACGGTAGTCACTTTGGGGGTCATCCAGCTTTTCTAGACATTCAAAGTAACAACAATAAAAAGGTTATTCTCAGCTTAAGAAATAAAATTGCAAAATGGTTGTAAAAACAAGGAACGTTGCAATTTACATCATACTATAGCTGCACTTTCATGCTGTACAGCAAATGGCATGCAAACACACGTTCCTTCCCTAGGAGACCGGCCACCACTGCTGCCTTATCAATTTTGACCGGGACAACCTCTAACTATTAGGCTGCTGTCACACTAGCAGTATTTGGTCAGTATTTTACATCAGTATTTGTAAGCCAAAACCAGGAGTGGGTGATAAATACAGAAATTGTGATATGTTTCTATGATACTTTTCCTCTATTTGTTCCACTCCTGGTTTTGGCTTACAAATACTGATGTCAAATACTGACCAAATACTGATAGTGTGACGGCAGCCTTAAAGAGCCAAAATACTTTACTAACTCTACAGAAGATAATGGTGTGAACAAGGCTGAACCACAAGTATCAGTGCTGGTCTGGGGCCGGTTTCACGTTTTTTCTTTGTTTTGTTTTGTTTTTTATTTTCAGCTGAAAAAAATATATATATAAAAAATTATATTTATATATAACCAAACTGTGGCTCTATAAAACTGCTGAGGCTTTTAGGGGTCAGGTTCCATATGAATAAATCCTGGCTAGAAACACTGCTTCCATATGTGGGCCTGTCCGGTCATAGGAATGAGGGTTAAGTCTTTTTATTTACATATTTTTGCAATTTATTTATTTTTTACAGAAAATGTAAAATGGGCTGAAATACAATATTTTTGAGGATTTCTAATACGGAGTCCAGAAGGACATAAATATAACATAGGAATGTTATAGAAATAAAACCCACCCTGCACGTAGTAGAAGGAAAAGCATGATGCATCCTTTCGATACGCCATATCATTATTTTTTATTTTTGAAGCAATCGGGGGGATGCATTCCCCTAACAGGGTATTATTCCTTGTATAGTTATATGCGAGTGAGAATGACTCAGCCTCTGCTTCGTGCCTTTGTTTTGTGACAGCGGTGATGCCTGCAGGTATGATACCTGTAATTACTGCTGAAATCCCTGGCTCACTGAACCCTGACACTCCTGCTCCATTGTACGGCAACTAAAAATAGGCTCAGCCTCTTGCACAAATTGACTCTCAGGCTAATCAATTAGGCCCCTTCATTAGTCCGGTCTTGCTGAATGGCACAAGGCAAAACACTCATTTATGGCCATTCTCTGGAATTGTAAGGACAAGCTAGCAGAGGGCAGAAAGACCCTCATCAGCGAAGCAACAAGGTCGATTTCATGCCCAACAATCCTGAAGGCCAGATATCAAATGGCAGTATAGCCTGAATTTAAGATTGCAGTTTTATTTTATCTTGTGTGATTTAAAGTGAAACTCCAACTTTTGGAGACAGCTCAGCGACTACGTATTATGTTAGGTGAAACTGCAGCTGGATCCCCCTCGTCCCCATAACTATGCAAAACTGCAGCTGCATCCCCCTCCTCCCATAACTAGGCGAAACTGCAGCTGCATCCCCCTCCTCCCATAACTATGCGAAACTGCAGCTGCATCCCCCTAATCCCCATAACTAGGCAAAACTACAGCTTCATCCCTCTGCTCTCCTTTACTACGTGAACAGCAGCTGCATCCCCCTCCTCCCTTTCACCAGGTGAGACTGCAGCTACATTTCCCCTCCCCTTTATTACATGAAACTGCAGCTGCATCCCCCTCATCGCGTTCAGTATGTGAAACTGCACCTGCATCCCCTCCTTCCCTTTACTAAGTGAAACTGCAGCTACACTCCCCTCCGCCCCTTCACTAGGTGAAGCTGCAGCTTCATTCCCCCTCATGCCCTTCTTATATCATCTGTTTTACACTTTACATATATTTGAAATGTTTTTTGGAAATTGACATAAAGGAAGAACTAAGAATTATAAAATAAGCCTTGTAGTACAGTGGGGTTTGTGCAGTGCGACAGATAGGCAGGGACCACAAGAATTTCAACATTATCAGACTCACATAATATTAGTGATATTATTATTATTATTTATTTATATAGCACCATTAATTCCATGGTGCTGTACATGAGAAAGGGGTTACATACAGGGTTATAAATATCCTCCAGATCGCAGTAGGGTCTCCACAAATACAGTCCATGTTCATAACCCGCTGCTGTGGGCAATGCCACCGCCGTACAGTATGTGTCTCTTGGGTGTATCAGCCGCTCTGCTCTGCAACTTGCAAACTCCAAAACTGACACACCCTCGGCCAAACAGAGATCTAAATGGAATTGTGGCCGTAGAGCCACTTCCAAAACCCAAAATGGAGACAGGGATTCGCCCCACCACCAAACCTGCAAATCCCTTTAAAAATAAAAGCCCTTGCCGAGTTTTCCTAAAAATGTGACAGGGTCACTACTTGGACCCAATCCACTCTTATTTTTCCTTGTGACTCCCAGGCGTCCTGCTGTGAACACAAGGTGCTCCAGCGGGTTTAGAACTCTGTCAGCATCCTGGGGGACACATATCGACCCTCGCATGATCCCCCTCACTGCCTCTAATAACACCTATTAGAGAGATTCACATATTGACGTGTACATGGACTGCCACAAAAGAATAACTGTACACTCTATTAGGATAAACGTTTTCTTATACTTAGTGGTGAAAATCTAAAATGTCTGCAGATACCCGACATACAGGAATTATAGGAATATCGGCCTTTTCTTCACATTTACTTGTCCAATCATCTGTCAAGACACCCTTTGGATCCACGATGAGTGAATGAGTCATCACGATGCACAAATGTACGCCGCACTTTGCCGCATATTAACATCTGTCTGGACAGCAGACTTGGGTCAATAAGATCTTAAAATACACCGTCTCGGAGGAGGAAATCTCCTAAGAAACAGCTTATTTGAACGATACAGTTGGGAGCAGTTTATTCAAGGACAAATCCAGCGCACAAGATCTGTTACATGACATTCCGTTATTAACGAATACCGGAGAGGCCACAACCAATGCAGTTTATCTTACAGATTAATAGAAAAAAAAAATCACAATTACAGTATAGGGATTCTGTCATTTCCACATTTAAAGGGAACCTGACCAGTCAAAAAAATATTATTAACCTGCAGATACGGGGTTAATCTGCAGATTAATAGTAGATTGAAGCTGTGCAGCACCCGCACTGGAAATTAACTTTATTCCCTCGAAGTAGCCTCAGTACATAGTGAGTTGTACCCGCATCCTGGCACTGACTGACAGCAGGCACTGCAGTACATCAGTACAGAGCCGCCTGTCAGTCAGTGCTGAGCTGGATGGTAAAGGGAATCTGTCAGCAGGTTTTTGCTCCCCTCATCTGAGAGCAGCATAATGTAGGAAAAGATACCGATTCCATCAATGTATCACTTAGTTTACTAGGTACAGTTGTTGTGACACAATCAGAGTTTTTAGATGCCGCATGAAGCAGAGCTGAGAAAGCTAACCCCACCCCCACCAGGCTCTGTATGTATATTATCTATTGACAAAGAGCTATTTATCACAGGAAGGGGCAGAGTCGGACCAGGAGGTTCACAACAGCTAATCATAGCAATGATAATGTCCCACTGATAAAACCTTCATTATAAGTAAACAGCACACAGCTAAGTGACACATCATTGAATTCAGTGTTTTAACCCCTACCTCATGCTGCCCTCATAGCAAAAACCTGCTGACAGATGCCTTTTAAGAGTTAACCAATCCCCTAGAATAAAATTACTGAGCAAACTCCGTTGTGGTTTGAAGACCGATCTACATGTAAATGAGCTGTACACTATAAAAGATAAAAGCTCTCACTGCAGGAGAATGACTGCAGATAGAAAAAGCAAATCATTAGCAAACTTGCTTATTTTCATGCCAATATAGACTAATATCAGACGAATATGCCGATATCAACAAGTTTGGTTGACAGTGTATAGTAAGCGAGTGTCCCGGAGAGATGATTGAGCCAGACGCAAACGATTCAGCATGTCCGAATTCAGACTGAAGTTCCTTTTGTTCTCCGCTATACATTGCCACCAGTGATATCCAACAGCGGCTCAGAGAACACACAAGGGCTGGATAGAGCGAGCACGGCTGTGCTGTCACGGGCGTGTCAGGTCTGACAGACAGTCATCCAGGATTCGGCTGTAGGTAATTGCGATTAGCTCTACAAGCACCTTCTTGATTTTTGCATCTCTGTTATGGAGAGATATTCTTCTTCTTCTAGGACCCAACAGTAACCTCCATCTTCTGCTGCTAATTAGCACACCTTTGCTGAAAGTTTAAATACATTCATTCTCTTCAGCAGGGTGCTGGTGTTGGCTCAAATTACCCCTGTCTGGTTAGAAATACGAGCTAATGTCTTCTTTGGTACTCTTTGAGTATTGCTGGCGTGATATCTCTGTGGTCTTCTCAAGCTATGTGTATCCCCTCATTTGTCCACACTCTCCATCTTTAGTTGTAGTGGGCGCTGACTAGCACTCACCCCATCCCCTCCAAAGTCACAGGCTATTGCCAGGGTCAGGCAGGGTATTGTTAAATCTGCCTAGGGGGTCTCCACTCTCCCCTTCCCTAGTGTTTGGGCTTCCCTTCCCTCTCCCCATTGTTGTGCACCTTGCTTCTCCCTCACACAACGTGACGTGTATGGGAAAGTTGGATGAGATAGCCGCCACCCAAACGATTGGTTAAACAGCCATCTAGTGTGTATGGGGGGGCTTTAATTTTCTTGCCCTTGGCTCTCGATTTATTTGCACATCATTTGCAGGTCCAGTATTATTTTTGGATCACTAATAAAGTTAACACGGTGGCGGACAAAGACAAAACGGGCCCCTGTGCAAGAACAGTAGAAGGGCCCTTTGTGGTCCAATATCTCATCATAATGCACAATTCCACCTGTTTTGTTGGTGGTAGCGGCCCCTTACATCTTGGGCCCCTGTGCAGTTGAATAGGTTGCACCTATGGCATGTCCGCCCCGGAGTTACCACAAACAGATCAGCATTGTGATATAAAAGATATGGATTTCTTAAATTCCAGGCAGATCTATTACGTGTAAAGACTCGCAGTGTACACTTCAGTCTTATGGAGAACACACTTGACATCAATTACCAACATTACACTGCATTCGCCAGTGCGCCGAGGAGCCTGATCGCAGTAGGACCCCCACCACTCTCGGCACGGCGGCGGCAGACAACACATGACTGAGATCTTCTGCGCGGCCAATTATTGTATTGTTATACAGACAAAGATCTCAGGAAGCGCTGAGAGGAAACACTAACCAAGTTTTCATTTCAAAAATTAAACCAATATGACGAGAATAAAAAAAAAAATACATAAATAAAAGCTTACTAATTAGCAGACAATACTTTAATTATGGTGAAAGAGTTCTATTGTATAGAATTAACCCATCCTTTCCTGCACATTAATTCAGGGGGAAAAAGAAAAACGGACTAGAATTCAGAAGAAAAGATGAAGAAGTTTCTTTCCCATTAAGTAAAAGGGGAGGAATTTGATGTCAGAATCGGAAGCAGATGTTTGCTGGTTCTGCATTGCATCAGCTGCTCATGAGAGGGGTCCAACGCCGCCGCACTTAATGACGTTCTCATCACGTGATGTGCTGCTCATAAGGCAGAAAAATCAGCAGCGACTTTTGAAAAAAACTGCGGAAGCATGGTTGAAAAGCAATGTCTGACTTTCATTTGTTCATTTTCATAGTTTCATAGATCTTTTATTTATTATTACTTTTGTCAGATTCAAGTTATTTCTGTGACCATTGTGGGTTTTTCTGTCATTAAATGAGGGGTAAAACAATTTTGACCACATGTGTGTATATGATGAAACATACTAAAAAAAGCACAGCCTAGTAAAAATAAACATACAATGGCTTATTCTGCCCATAAAGTTTACCATTGGAGCAGCTGAATATGAGAAGAACTATACACCATGCAATACTGTGTCATATGTTATTCCTGAGTCCTGTGCAGGGAGATTGAAGGGAACCGGTCACTTTGTACAGAATGACAAAGGTTTGTTGGAAAAGATTCAGTATAACTCGTATTTTATTCATTAAAATCATTGCTTTTTGTATGAATGAGTCAAGTGGGCGGTGCTACTAGTGATTGACAGCTATTTATGCTTGCAAAGTCCTACAAAGAATAGGACCGCCCACTGGACTTATGTGCATACAAACACCAAAGACTAATAAATACAAGTTTAACTGAAATAGTTTCCACCAAAATGTACATCAATCTGATCAGCTCCTGTTCTGTAACATTCAGTCTTCACATCAGACACAATTCTCAACATGACAGGTTCCATACTGGTTGTCATCCTTCCAAAAAAAAAAATCTCCAAATAGGTAAACGTGACATTTTCCACACAGATTTCATAGCCTCTGATACTTGGTCCTGTGTGTGTTTTTTGGTGTTGCAAACATCATCCTCTGAAAAACCTACAAATACAGTGTAATCCTTGTAGATATGGATTGGGGGCAAGTCTTACTGGCTATACAGTTAGTACCACATCTGTTTAGTGGAACGTGGGGCCGATAAGCAGTCCATACTGAAAACTAATAAGGGAACAACTGTGAAATGCATGAATACATTTTTCTTAATTAAATTTAAAAATAGCATTGCCATATAAGAACCAGCACGGCCGAAAGCAAATGCGGAGTGTGCAGCCAAGCGATCCATTCATTCATGTTATCTCCTCTCATGCTCCCATTAGGAAGGAAGCATTAATAAATCGCTGACACTTTCTTCTGTCGCCCACTCAATTCAGCTATTTCAGGACATCTAAACACAATACCTGCAGTTCAACACTAGTTGCACAGCTCAAATGTTCCAAGAGTCCTTGTATCTCATTCTCTACCAAACGCTTGCAGAGTCCTTCTATCTCTACCAAACGCTCCAAGTCCTTCTATCTTTACCAAACGCTCGCAGAGTCCTTCTACCAAATGTTCCGAGTCCTTCTATCTCTATCAAATGCTCTGAGGCTTCTATCTCTAAAAATTGCTCTCAGAGACCTTCTATCTCTACCAAATGCTCCGGGCCCTTCTATCTTTACCAAAGGCTCAGAGTCCTTCTATCTCTACCAAACGCTCCAAGCCCTTCTATCTCTACCAAACGCTCCGAGTCCTTCTATCTCTACCAAATGCTCCAAGTCCTTCTATCTCTACCAAACGCTCCGAGCCCTTCTATCTCCACCAAACGCTCCAAGCCCTTCTATCTCTACCAAACGCTCCGAGTCCTATCTCTACCAAATGCTCCGAGTCCTTCTATCTCTACCAAACGCTCCAAGTCCTTCTATCTCTACCAAACGCTCCGAGTCCTTCTATCTCTACCAAACGCTCCAAGCCCTTCTATCTACCAAACGCTCCGAGCCTTTCTATCTCTACCAAACGCTTCGAGCCCTTCTATCTCTACCAAAGGCTCAGGGTCCTTCTATCTCTACCAAATGCTCCGAGTCCTTCTATCTCTACCAAACGCTCCGAGTCCTTCTATCTCTACTAAACGCTCCGAGTCCTTCTATCTCTACCAAACGCTCCGAGTCCTTCTATCTCTACCAAACGCTCCGAGTCCTTCTATCTCTACTAAACGCTCCGAGTCCTTCTATCTCTACCAAACGCTCCGAGTCCTTCTATCTCTACCAAACGCTCCGAGTCCTTCTATCTCTACCAAATGTTCCAAGCACTTCTATCTCTACCAAACGCTCCAAGCCCTTCTATCTCTACCAAAGGCTCAGAGTCCTTCTATCTCTACCAAACGCTCCGATCCCTTCTATCTCTACCAAACGCTCAGAGTCCTTCTATCTCTACCGAAGGCTGAGTCCTTCTATCTCTACCAAATGCTCCGAGTCCTTCTATCTCTACCAAATGCTCCGAGTTCTTCTATCTCTACCAAAGGCTCAGAGTTCTTCTATCTCTACCAAACGCTCCGAGTCCTTCTATCTCTACCAAACGCTCCGAGTCCTTCTATCTCTACCAAACGCTCCGAGCCCTTCTATCTCTACCAAACGCTTCGAGCCCTTCTATCTCTACCAAACGCTCAGAGTCCTTCTATCTCTACCAAATGCTCCGAGTCCTTCTATCTCTAATAAATGCTCTCAAAGACCTTCTATCTCTACCAAACGCTCTAAGAGATCTTCTATCTCTACCAAATGCTTCAAGTCCTTTTATCTCTCTCTCAAATGTTCTGAATGCTTCTATTTCTCTCCAAAATGTTTTCAGAGTACTTTTCTCTGTGTAAAATACCCTCCGCATCCTTCCAAATGCTCTACAACTCTTTCCATCTCTCACAAATGCTCTGACTCCTTCCATCTCTCCTAAATGATCTCCAAGTGCTTCTATCTCTATCCAAAATGCTTTCAGAGTAGTTCTCTCTCTCTCTCTCTCCCAAATGCCCTGAATTCTTCTATCATTCCTAAATGCCCTTTGAGTTCTTCTGTCTCTTCCACAATTACTCTGACTACTTCAATCTTTCTCCCAAATGCAATAGAAATTATGTGGACTTCATAAATTCTCTCTCTCCCAAATGCTCTCCAAGTCCTTCTATCTGCCCCAAATGCTCTTCCAGCTCTCCTAGCCAGACCCATGAGGGTACAGTATATCATTTGCATAGGCAAGGTCACTGAAGGAAGAACAAAAGTCACTATTTTAATAGAAAGCTTTGAATAAACCATAAAGTTTCTTCCTATTTTCTTAATTTTGTTCATTTAATCCCAGTAATGCTTCAACATAATTAGATGGCAATGAATTGCACAGAATATCCATATCTCTTATTGGTTTACTATAAAAGTTTCCTATTTAAACTTGATTTATTCTGGCGGCTATACATTCAAAGCTGGACGTCAATTAATCCTCTGAGAAACAGCTGCACAAAGCTCAATGCCTCCAGAATAAACAGACATATATTATATCTTTATGCTTTATGTACACAGAAGGTTTGTTTGGGATGGAGCTTCTGTTCATCACACAGAGAACACAATCGCAGATCACCAGAAGAGAGATGGACACTGCACTAGATGCTGGATGGTCCCATTGACCCAGCAGGACAATACAATGGCGCATAAAAAATAAAGGGATATATATAAAAAAAAGACCAACATGTTTTTATTGTCCGGATGAGGTCATCACAATGGGCGCATCATTATTAAATATTCTAACATGCCATATTTTTTGGACTATAAGACGCACCTGACCATAAGGCGCACCCCAAATTTTGGGGAGGAAAATAGGGAAAAAAGTCTTTTTTTATAAGATGGGAGTCCTTCTTATAGTCCAAATGTAAGGTCTCTTACATGGGGGGCGGTGGAGGGGGGTCACAGGAAGCATGGTCCCTTCTTCAGGTAGCCGCCGGCAGCAAAAGTGGGGGCCATGGGTGGGAGAAGTGGGTGAACCAGCAATGCGATGCTGTGGGTACAGTATCGGCGGTGAGTCAGAGCAGAGTGCATTGGTTTTCCAGGGGCCCTTTTTCCGAAGCCGTGGAGGCCCGGCTGAGCAAAAAAAAAAAGTTGTTCTCCAAAATTTTGCAACTGTTTTTTCTTCTCAAGTATCTTACTCCACAATTTTAGATTCCAGTCTAAGTAAGTCTTCCTATCGCTTCATATACGACCTAAACTTGTGCAAAAAAATATATATATAGTAGTAACATTGGGATCGCATAAATGAAAATTGCTTGGCGACTGGTTCTTTTTTTTTTTTCTTTTAACCCAAGGTTTCCTTTTCCTTTATTTTTCTGTCTAACATGAACTAATCCAGCATTAGAATCCCCAGTATTCCCCAATTCCCCTGCCACTCATCTCCTAATATAGGAAGAAATACTACGTGAATTTTCTTAGAAATTTGACTTCAGTCCAAACCACGATGTATAACATGAACGCACTGTAAATAATGGCTGTGGACACAAGACGGCAGCTAATTGCTGCGTGTGACGACAGCCGTCATTCATACATGCTAAATACTCGTTTAAAGACAAAAAAGCCTCCGTAGTGATACTGACTGCTAGGATAAACATGGCGGGGCCCCGACAATGTGCGGCAAGATGGAAGACTATGGAAATGCTAAAATATTGTACACTCAATAACCAGCTACGTTACAGGGGTCCCAGGTGCCCCATGGAGGGCGCGCTGCTGCGCTCCCTCATATTCCTTTACCGCAACATTCATCTAATTCTGTCACAATAAATAAAACAGAAAAGGAAAAACAGAAACGGAGCTTATCTGGAAAATGCTCCATGAAATGAAAGAATAAACTGGAGACATCTCTAATATAGCGTTCTTCTGCACTTACAGAACAGAGCAACAACAGAGTATAGCAAGCTTCCCTATTCTTGCTATGTACATGAACATATTAATTATCATTATAGTAATTTACAATATCTCACATTTTTAGTGGTATACCGCTAATTAAGTTATTACCAATAGTCGACTGGGATAGGGTATACCCAGAGAGATGAGCAGACCTATAGACCCTGTTAGACAACTCCAATGAGGAATTTCTGGTGACCCAACAATAAAAAAAACACAACATTTGAATATATTAATTGTAAATCAATTTAAAAAGGCACAAACCTGGCTCACGTTTTTTTTTCTGATCCTACATTAAAAATTAAACCAATTAACAAGTTTAGATGGATTTCAACTTGATCTTTTCTTCCTCCTCCCAAGTTAATATACATTCCTGCTTTCACTATTATACTACAGAGCGAGAAGTTTATCCCACATTATTTAGCTTTTACTGTCTGCAATACCACCATCAACATTTCTTAAAGGACATCTGTCAGCAGTTTTAATGTAATTTAATCCAAGAGCAGCATATTGTACAGAAAGTCAGCCTGATTCCGGTGATGAGTCACTTACTAGGCTGTGTGTTGTAGTGTCAATACAATCAGTATTTTATCAGCAGGAGATTACCCCTGCCTGACTAAGTCTCACATGCCAGGCAGTCAGGCTAATCTGTGCAAGCACACCCTCACCACTGATTGGCAGCTTACTGACAAGGTACACAAGAAGTTGTCAGACGGGGTGTGGGCGGGGTTATACAGAGCTCAGCATTCTGAGCACTGCTACATCTACAACAGATAAAACATGGATTCTATCAAAACTGCACCAAGCAGCCCTGTAAGTGATACATTGCTGGAATCAGGTCCTCTTGCTCTATATTATGCTGCTCTCAGATTGTATATCAAAAACCTGCTGACAACTACCAAATATGGTCACCTTCTGCAACAGAAAGAGAAAGAAAGAGAGAAAATCCATTTCTAAGACGTAGGTAGTGCGGCAATCATCTGATATCTGGGGAAGATACATCTGGGTAAACAAAGATTTACGTGTTGACCATTCAAATGTCTATCCATGTAATGGATGTGATCGCCAGTAAAGCTGGTTCTCTGCTCCAGCATACATGAGTGGGGAGTCCCTAGTGGGAAAACTCCAGCCTTTGACATCCATATGTTTTGGCAGAGCAAATGGAAAGAAGTTGTCTATAGGAAACATAGCATTTAAGAAATGTCCGCCTTAGTCCCTGTAAGTAGGATTCTGGATATGTCCAACCTTACTCCAGGCGTGCAGAGGACAAAGCTGTAATGATGTCTTGACGTGCGCAGTTGACCTCTCGCGCAACAGCACAGAACCTTCCCGGGCACCATGACACCCGGAAGTCTAGCACAGTGCGAGAGAACCGAAGATTCCAAGGCAAGCGGACGGTGGGGGACCAGAAGACAAGGCAAGCACCGGACAGTGGGGGACCAGAAGACAAGGCAAGCACCGGACGGTGAGGGACCAGAAGACAAGGCAAGCACCGGACAGTTGGGGAACAGAAGACAAGGCAAGCACCAGACAGTGGGGGGCCAGAAGACAAGGCAAGCGGACGGTGGGGCACCAGAAGACAAAGCAAGCAGCAAACGGTGGGGCACCAGAAGACAAGGCAAACACCAGACAGTGGGGGACCAGAAGACAAGGCAAGCACCGGACGGTGGGGGACCAGAAGACAAGGCAAGCACCGGACGGTGGGGGACCAGAAGACAAGGCAAGCACCGGACGGTGGGGGACCAGAAGACAAGGCAAGAATCGGACAGTGGGGGACCAGAAGACAAGGCAAGCACCGGACAGAGGGGGACCAGAAGACAAGGCAAGCACCACACCGTGGGGGACCAGAAGACAAGGCAAGCACCGGACAGTGGGGGACCAGAAGACAAGGCAAGCACCGGACGGTGGGGGACCAGAAGACAAGGCAAGCACTGGACAGTGGGGGACCAGAAGACAAGGCAAGCACCAGACAGTGGGGGACCAGAAGACAAGGCAAGCACCGGACAGTGAGGGACCAGAAGACAAGGCAAGCACCGGACGGTGGGGGACCAGAAGACAAGGCAAGCACCGGACGGTGGGGGACCAGAAGACAAGGCAAGAATTGGACAGTGGGGGACCAGAAGACAAGGCAAGCACCGGACAGAGGGGGACCAGAAGACAAGGCAAGCACCAGACCGTGGGGGACCAGAAGACAAGGCAAGCACCGGACAGTGGAGGACCAGAAGACAAGGCAAGCACCGGACGGTGGGGGACCAGAAGACAAGGCAAGCACCGGACAGTGGGGGACCAGAAGACAAGGCAAGCACCGGACGGAGGGGGACCAGAAGACAAGGCAAGCACCGGACGGTGGGGGACCAGAAGACAAGGCAAGCGGACGGTGGGGGATCAGAAGACAAGGCAAGCAGCGAACGGTGGGGGACCAGAAGACAAGGCAAGCACCGGACGGTGGGGGACCAGAAGACAAGGCAAGCGGACGGTGGGGGACCAGAAGACAAGGCAAGCAGCGAACGTTGGAGGACCAGACGACAAGGCAAGCACCGGACGGTGGGGGACCGGAAGACAAGGCAAGCGGACGGTGGGGGATCAGAAGACAAGGCAAGCAGCGAACGGTGGGGGACCAGAAGACAAGGCAAGCACCGGACAGTGGGGGACCAGAAGACAAGGCAAGCACCGGACAGTGGGGGTGAGGAGGAGAGGGGCCAGAGAGATGAGCAGAGGGTGAGTATAATGATTATTTTTTTTACTTTTATCTATTACATTTATTATACTTTGGAAAGGAAAGACCTCAGAGCATAATACGGAAAATTAAGTTTGCGGAGAGTAACTTCTCCGTAAAGCGAGTCTACCAGGAAAAAAAACACACGAACTGGCAAATTAAAATTTTGCCTGATCGGCTCATCGCTACTAATTGTGACTCACCTGAGCATGGGTTAATTTGTGTTTTGCGCCTGGATGTAAAGGCTTCTCATGTAATTTACACACCAGCAATAAGAACAAGAGAAGCCCTCTCTGAGCACAAGATCCGCGTCACTGTCTCTGACAACATTGACCAATACACTAATGTGGAAAGTGCAATTAATCAGCACCTGGACAACCACTTTAATGTACCAACCCCATCTAAAAAGTCAAAAGTAGGACTGCTTACAGCAATTCATGTCATATACTGCAAATGTCTTCCCCTTCTATTTCTAGACACGTCCGAAGTATAGAGAAAATATACATTTAGTATGAGAGTGTATTAGAGCCAGCCAGGCCCTTCTAGACAAATTTAGTCTCATTAATTATAGAGCGGAAGCAAAACATGAAATAAATATGCTTCCCAGGAACAAGTGTGTATTTCCGAGCCCAGAAGTCCATTAGCAGAGCTACTGGATGCAGCAGAACATACAGAAGGCCCTGATAATTGAAGTCGGCCTTCAAATATTTAGATATACTGTATCTGTCACTAATCTACAGTGACATTTATTTGCGCAAAATAACATGTTTCTGGTCACAATCAAATGGCCTAAACTGTGCTAATGTGGCCGAAAGGAGTATAAAACTACACATTCTTCCCACTAACGGCATAGGCAAGTCAGCAAAAATTTAAAGGGAATCAGGCACCAGGTTTTTGCCACCTAAGTTGAGAGCAGCATAATGCAGAGCAATAGACCCCGATTCCAGCAATGTGTCACTTACTTGGCTGCCTGCTGTAATTTTGATGAAAATTACTGTTTTATCAGCAGGAGATAATCACTAGAGGATTAGTAATACTCCATATGCACAAGCTCTGTATTATCCCGCCTCCATCACTGATTGGCAGATTTATGCCTATGCACAGTGTACAGTACACAGCGTACAATTCACACACCCTTTAGTGTCTGCAGTTACCAATTAGTGACCAATGTCCTCTGATGAGACAACCCCTTTCAATAAGCAGACACCAGGGTGATCAGCTGACTCCAGCAGCGGGAATTCAGGGGTAATTTTGCCCATTTTTATTTCCCCTGCATCAAACACTCAGCTGAGATTCCCACTGATCAGCTGAAATCTGTGATGAAACATGGCAGTAAGTGTTCAACGTTTCCTGCAGCGCCATCACAGGGCAAAATCAAACATTACACCTTGCCCATGAAATCAATGGATTGCGTGAGTAACGCAGAACAGGATAATATATAACTGTTCTCCACCCTGGTCAAGAGATGAGGATCCAGAACTGATGACTCCCAACACAGAAAGATTCACACTGCCCTGGTCTGGCATCCAGTACGGTTCTCCAAGACAGCAGGCCAGTCAACATGTCTGCATCTGACATCCTTGGCTCGGCCTCCTGAGAACCTCATGCAATCACTAGGTGTCATGTGATGTCATTATTTTAATGATGCCATGAGATTCCAGGGTCATCGTGTCCAACCTCCTGCTCAGTGCAGGATTCACTAAACCATCTCGGCCAGATGTCTGTCCAGCCTCTGTTTGTAGACTTCCATTGAAGGAGAACTCACCACCTCTCGTGGCAGCCTGTTCTTCTCATTGATCACCCTCACTGTCAAAAAGAGTTTTCTAATATGTAATCTGTATATTCTCCCTTTCGGTTTCATCCCATTGCTTCTCGTGTTTCCATGTGCAAATGAGAACAAGGATGATCCCTCTACACTGTGACAGCCCTTCAGATATTTGTAGACCGCTATTAAGTCTCCTCTTAGCCTTCTTTTTTGCAAGCTCAACATTAACAGATCCTTTAACCTTTCCTCGTAGGACATAGTTTGCAGTCTGCTCACCATCCTGGTAGCTCTTCTCTGAACTTGCTCCAGTTTTTCAATGTCTTTTTTTTAAAGTGGTGCCAAAAACTGGATATCAAGACTTTGTGGGTCCTAGTAAGCACCGGAGACTGCCAAGAAGATGGGTGCAGAACTGAGGACTGTCCTTGTCCAGCTGTAACTAAGGACTAGGGAAGAACAAATCTAGAAGTTATCCGGCATGTTTTGGTAATCATGAGAACATTTAGTCCTCAGATTCTGGATCGAATAGTAAATTGCACCTAAAGGAACCTGTCACCAGGAAGATGCAATATAATCTCCAGGCACCATGTTATAGAGCAGGAGGAGCAGAGTAGATTCATGTATAGGTGTGAGAAGAGACTCAGGATATTCTATTAATCACTTAAACCTCTGTTCGTTCTAGGACTTTCAGTCCAGTGGGCGGTCCTATCGGTAACTGACAGCTATGTATATATAAGAGTCCATACAGAGGCAGCTGGTAGTCACTGATTGGACAGAAAAATCCCAGAAAGAGCAGAGGTTTAAGTGATTAAATCACAGGTTATACGGAATCTTTTCTCCCCAAACTATATACCAATCCACTCAGCTCTCCCAATCCATAACATGGTGCCTGCAGACTGGACTGCATCTTCATGGTGACTGGTTCCCTTTAAGATTATTTTCCATAGATGTCCTGCAGAACAAATACAACAATACAGAAATTTGCCGCAGACTTTCAAAATAATAACTTTGTTTTCTTTCCCGGAAATATGAAATATCTGATATTGATAACACAATGAGAAACAGGAAAAGCTATGAGCATTAGATAACCGCCTGACGAATCCAGGAGATAAGCAGAAGGCAGGTTTCCCATTCTCGGTGATGTCGCTGGCCTTACTTCTATTGCTTTTACAGATGTGATATTTTCATTTATTTTTTTTGAAGGTTACAGATTTTTTTTTTTTTTTAGTAAACAGCAGTCGTTAATTCTAATTTTTCTCGAGAATGCCAAAAGAAGCAGAAGGCCATGGTTTAGGTTAAATGATAAGTACAAGGAAGACATAAGGCTCCCTGACCTTGATGAAGATGAAACACTCCTATTTTGTCCTTTTTCATAGTATAACCATACCTACTTTTACAAAACCCCATGGTCTCATGGACATCATGGTCAGAAGAATAGAAAAACAAGGCAAAGAGGAAGACCGGCAAACCAATGGCTTGACACAATTAAGATAACAGAGGAGAAGACCCTGGTGGACCTATCTAGGCTTTTCATGAGATCAATCTTCATGCAGAGCGTTCATCCATCAAGTCACAATGCCTCGAGTTTAAGCTGTAGGTTGTTAAATAAAATAATAATGGCCTCATGCTTGAAATGTCACTTAGAGAGGGTCTGTCAGTCCTCTTGACTTGTTTTAGTAAATGCTTCCTTTTACCATAAAAATTACTATCGTGATACATCTTCTAGTTCTGCATGGGACGTTCCTCTATTATTTCTCCTAAAAATTAGTTAATAAATTGACAACTGGGTGTTACCATTCCCCCTTGTAAAAAGGGTATGTCTCTACACAGACACTGGCGTCACTGACTGGACAGTGTCAAAACGTGTAAGGACACGTCCCCAACCGATAACACCGAACTCCACTTATTTATACAATTCTAGGAGGAATGGTACAGCACAAAGTTTTAAGAATATATGCTTAAAGGGAATCTGTAAGCAGGTTTTTGCTATGTAATCTGAGGGCAGCATGAGGTAGGGGTTAAAACACTGAATAAAACGATGCATCACGTATCAAGCTGTGTGCTGTAGTTTACGTATAATGAAGGTTTTATCACCAGGACATTGTCACTGCTAGGACTCCAGTAGAGAGTGAGCCCTGGTCCGACCACACCCCTTCCTCTGATAAGCAGCTCATTGTTAATAGACATTGTATTCAGAGAGCCTAATGTGGGTGGGTGTGGCTGCTGCACCCAGTAAACTAAGTGATACATTGTTGGAATCAGGGTCTTTTCCTACATTATGGTGCTCTCAGATGAGATAGCAAAAACCTGGTGGCAGAGTCCCTTTAAGAATTTTTAGACTTTGGCAAATCATTTATATCACTAATCCAAACAGGTTAGGAGTTCTTTTTTTTCCCCACACAAATACTACATTTTTCTGGCTTTTACAAGAATGTTTTACTGCTGTCCTGTGTTCTTCAAAGGCTAAGAAATAGACTCAGAAGCTGCATGTCATCAGGTGTTTTAGCTGATATATAAATTTCCCAGATGTGAAATATATGCCACGTCAAGCAATAACTAAAAAGAGCCAGCTAAAATCTACTACTAGGTTTGAACAGAGACTGATTTAAAGAAACACTCCTCCTCCCAACAAAATAGTTATCCTCTTAATATACTGCAGTCATCATATTATACAGCACGGTGTACTTACAATTGCTCCTTGTTCCTTCCCACCCAGCTAATTCTTCTCTTTTCGATCAGGTCTATGACATCACATGTTTAATAACTGACTAACTGAATCCTCCTAAGATCTATGCAGAAACAGGAGGTCAATTTTTCCTGCGTGAGTCATGAGTCACTGCAAAAGTCCCTGACGGGGAGGAGAGAGCAGCTGGGTCAGGAGGTGAAGAGGGGAATTATTTCTGAAAGGAAAAGAGACTTCCCATTTCTACACAGAGCAGAGAAAAGAAAAGATTTTATTGAGTAGAGAGGAAAATTGAGCAATTGTAAGTACACAGTGCTATATAATATGATGACTGCAATAAAAACATTGATGGGTGAAGGGGTGCTTCTTTTAGACAATTTTCAATTGGTTTTGACAGGCTTGGGCCTCAAGTTTGCAATCACTTTAAGTGACTGCAGACTTGTGAATCTTCACAGCGTGCACGGTCAGGATTCTCAGGTGCTAGCAGTAGGGGACGCTGCGTCCAAAGCGCTGCTAGTTCCGGATCGTGGGCATCCGGCCTATGGTGGTACGTTATGGCAAATTCAACAGAAAAGAATAGTGGTGTGCTTTAATCAATGTCATATTAAAGGGGTATTGTACGCAAGATTAATTGCTAAGGGTTGAATATTTCTATAGAAGCCTCATAGGGGGGTACAAGGAGGGCTTACGACTTTGCGGTGTGGAGCAGTGGAGGCTCCAAAAGAACAGCTCAGCAGTGGATTAGCATCTAATAAAAACTTAGCAGGCATAATATAGGAACATTATCAAGCAGTCAGCTACTACTGATGTTTCTAATAAAAATAAAGGATTCTGGTACAATTTTTCTACATCGTGGTACAAACTTGTACACATTTATATAGAATTACAATGAATTCTTACTTTAAAATGGTGCACATAAAATTACAACCCAGCCCGCATTCATTACATGATCAAACAGTTATATATTTTTGTTGGTTCTGTGCAAAAATTTAATTTGGCCATTTCTTGTTGATACAAAACATCAAGTACAATCATTGCGGAGCAAATAAAATCCTCGCTGTCGGCTCAGTCCCCAATGTGCCGCTCAGGTTATTGTGGAAAGAGCCAAGTGCAGCACTTTATTTAATTGGTAAAACATTTTTTCTAATACGACTCAGCTGCTAAGAATTTAGAACAGTTTGACGGCTTTACGAGACGTGGATTTCACTGCCGTGGCATATCAGTATTTCACATTCCTTTTAAAAGAAGCATTATTTTTAAAAAAGGGAGATATAAAACGCCAGGTCAAAAGGTAACATGGAAGAAATTGTGACCCTGAGAGGGGTAGAGGTCTATGCCATATGCATAAAAGGAAAATAAAAACCTAAAAAAAAAAAAAGTAGGCCTCATTTATCAAATCCAAAAACTGGCATTAACTCTGCAGCCAATCAGAGGTCAGCTTTAAAATCCTAGATAATAAACCATCATAATAAAATAATACAATAACTCAAAGGTATTGGATAGGTAGCAGGTGCATAATTACTGGGGTCCTGATGATAGGACCCCCACAGATCACGAGAATAGGGAGTGAATGATACATATATAATGTATTATTATACGCACATTATTATTTTCCATCTTATGGTCTCATGTAACAATGAAGCGACGGCAATCTCTGTTTGGAATATGTTGGCACTATAGAAATTTACTAAACTTTAAAAGAAATAGCTGACATGAAGCTTGGTCAAATGTTTACAATGACCCCCAAGCAAAACTGTGATTACAGCTCGGGGATTTTCTTCAGGATCAATATAAGTAAAGCAATTGTCAAGGGGATATTGCGACAAAGATGCCAGAAGATTGCAGCAAACTTTTGCACTTATTAGAACTGTTTTGCCATCCTATTAAATAATGCAGGTTTTCCTTGCCATATCACTGCATGGGTTAATTAGTTCAGTTGATCTCCTGGAGCAGTACATCAGAATTGCCTCAGCTGTTCTGTGTTAGGCACTCCCCTCTGGTATATATGGTCACCACTGGCACTTGGGAGTTGTCAGTGATAGCTCACACTTCCTGGTTTGGAGTTGGCGGTTGGAGAGTTTCTGGAGTTGTTTTGTGTGTTTTTCCTTATCCTCCCACATTTTGTTTCTCCTTCCTATACCTCCTATGTTTCCCACTCTGTTGTTTTGTGAGTGTATTTGTATGATTGTAGTTTTCTTCTATCCCTGTCTGTTTACCCCTGTCGGTCTGGCGTTTTCCTTTACACTTAGGGTACCGTTACACTAAACGATTTACCAACGATCACGACCAGCGATACGACCTGGCCGTGATCGTTGGTAAGTCGTTGTGTGGTCGCTGGAGAGCTGTCACACAGACAGCTCTCCAGCGACCAACGATGCCGAAGTCCCCGGGTAACCAGGGTAAACATCGGGTTACTAAGCGCAGGGCCGCGCTTAGTAACCCGATGTTTACCCTGATTACCATCGTAAATGTAGAAAAAAAAAAAACAGTACATACTTACATTCCGGTGTCACGTCCCCCGCCGTCTGCTTCCCGCACTGACTGTGAGCGCCGGCCGTAAAGTAAAAGCAGAGCGCAGCGGTGACGTCACCGCTGTGCCCTGCTTTACGGCCGGCACTCACAGTCAGTGCGGGAAGCAGACGGCGAGGGACGTGACACCGGAATGTAAGTATGTACTGTTTTTTTTTTTTACATTTACGATGGTAATCAGGGTAAACATCGGGTTACTAAGCGCGGCCCTGCGCTTAGTAGCCCGATGTTTACCCTGGTTACAAGCGAACACATCGCTGGATCGCTGTCACACACAACGATCCAGCGATGACAGCGGGAGATCCAGCGACGAAATAAAGTTCCAAACGATCTGCTACGACGTACGATTCTCAGCGGGGTCCCTGATCGCTGCTGCGTGTCAGACACAGCGATATCGTATGGATATCGCTGGAACGTCACGGATCGTACCGTCGTAGCGACAAAAGTGCCACTGTGAGACGGTACCCTTAGGCTTCACATCTCCCTGGGTGGGGGAGGGAACAGATAAGGGTTAAGTTAGGAGCACAGATAGGTAGGAGATCCTGGCATATCCACCATCCAGGGTCATCTGGGGGACAGGAAAAGTCTAGGGAGCTCCTAGTTCAAGGGATCGGTTGGTGCCCACAATGCCTTGTCATTACGTGACAGCAATATTGTCATATTATCATGTTTTTTTCTTTAAATAAGGACATACTATTTATGTTCGTATATTATAGTTCAATTGTTTTTAGATTAGGAAATAGGCATGAGTCATATTTATGAGAATTGCTTTAGTAGAATACTTACGTGTCTATTTTATAAATTTGTACATTCCAATAAATAAAAACTATTTCAATCCACTTGAGTTAATAAAATCCTACATACAACAAACCATTTGCCTTTTTAAATATCCCCAAGGATCCGTCAGTTTTTGGAATACAGTCATGCTCAATAAAGCTTTTATACTGAAGCTCATTCAACTTCAGGGTAATGTGACAGCCGAACATAAAACCCAGCACCCTTCTATTGCTCTGAAGACTATACATTACACTGATCCGAACGTCAAATCTGTACATGGAGAGCAAAAATCCAGCAATCCGGCATCAATAGAACTGGACATGAGTCGGATTATGAAACATTTTACAATTAGATTAAAGACAAACTGGAATTAATAAATTACAAATGCCCCTATCCCACGACACTGATGGCTGATGTCTATAATAGGGGAACTCCAGACATATTCTATGTAAATGAGCTCCTTACATTAGTCCTCTGACTTGCTGTTTGTAGATAAAGAGATTGTAAGTCAAACTGCTCCACAGTTCATCTTTAATTGAAAACTTTCAGCAGCTTTTTTTCTATTTAGGCTGAGAACAGCATGATGTAGGGGCAAAGAGCCCGATTCCAGGGATGTGTCACTTGCTCAACTTGTTGTAGTTTAAATACAATCAGTGTTTTATCAGCAGGAGATTATCGCTGCAAGACTAGTTGTCACATGTCAGGCAGTCCAGCTAATCTGTGTAACCCCGCCCCCCACCACTGATTGGCTGTTTTCTGTGTACAAACTGCCAATCAGGAGTATGGGTGGAGTTATACACAGTTCAGCATTCATATCACTGACTTCAGCATGGCCTCTCATCAAGACTGGAGTGAAAAATGATGGTCTTGAAGAATCAGAGCTTAAATCGTTAGAAAAATCCCTCTAATGACATGGCTGATCAGTGTATATAAACCACTTACATATAGCTATATACAAAAACATTAATTGGTATTATTTAACCACAATAACCAATTATCATATTATTATAATAGTATATTATCCAATCATTTGCTATTAATACTATTTGTAAGAGTGTAGATTAAAAAAATAATAATGAAAATAATTTTTTTTGTTACAAACATATTAAAATTTTGTGAATGAAACCTTTATAAATCAGCAAGCTGTAAAAAAAAGATTTAACATACTATGTAGTATTTTAATTCAGAACAGGAGCCACTTATCTTTAGAAACAGATGTCTCAGGAACATTGCAAAAAGGACAAAAATATCATAAGTTAAAAAAAAAAGTTATCAACCAAAATCTAATTTAATGACCAGAGATGCAGAACGAGAACCCTGAACAGTTTAACATCTTAATAGCGCAGGATTTGACGTCTTGGAATGATGGTCCCTGTGAAGATACTGATTAGGAAAGTCGTGCTTATTACTTTTTTTACATAATTATATTCGGAGCTCACAATATCACAATGACTTTGGAGCAGGAAGATTAGGTTTTACATGCTGGATTTCAAAGTGAGCGCATTGTAAAGGGCTAAGTGGCAAACTTAATCAAACCTCACAGTATGATGGGTATGTTAAACACACAGCTGGCCTCGGAAGAGATTTACTTTTATTCAAAACTTTTTTTTTTGGGGGGGGGGGGGGGAATAAAAATGTCCCAAATATTACAATACAAAATGTTATCTAGCAAGATTAATCCACCAAAGCGGATTTATTAATATGAAGTCATATCTATTTTTATATTGGGAAGGCAAAAAAAATGAGAAAATAATCTTAAAAAGAGGAGAAAGAATGTTTATTTTTTGCGGTTATCTCAAATTTCTTGCCCAAAATCAAAATTGCCCTCACGGGACATGTATAACAACGCATGCACATTGGAGAGCCGCCATTGTAGTTTGGGTACATTCATGATGTAATAGGATTCAAGTTCTTTCGAAGAATAAAATTCCATATTATAATCAGCCATGTTGGATTTTTACAGCCTATTATTAGCCCTAAAACTGGAATGAAATATCTGCCAAGCCTCCTCCCAACTAACATGCATGTTGATTTGCAAAGATCAGATTATGAGCGACGAAAGGATTAGTCTTGTGGTCCAGAAAAATATCCAACTACCTCCTAAAGGAATGTAGAAGATTTGTATCGAGACCATACTAGATGATAAAAAAAGGGCTCGTTCAATAAATTCATGGCCAGGTAGATGCATAGAACCTCGTAATTTTATAGATTAATACATTTTAGGCACAACATTTTGAGAGGTCAGGTAGTATGCCATATGTGGTGGAGCTGTGGAGTCAATAAGCCAAAGCTCCGACTTCTCAATTTCCATGACACCGACTCCACCAAAATGGACTCCGACTCCACAACCCTGTGTTGTGCTCAAATGCTGTACTCCTACGCACTTTAGTATTCACTTTATGGCATTAGATTGGCATGGCTACATTTTCTTACAATGGACATCGGTTGGCTCCATTCTAGATCAACTTTTTATGGTAAAAAAAATTCCAAGATTAAATTATATACCGTCCATATATTTTATCTGATGGCAAAAAAACTTCAGCTAAACAGTTGGTGCATCATCTGCAGCCTACAATTAAATTATGTGCTGGCCCCAAAACCTTTTGGACCAAGAAATGCTTTTGAGTGTGTGGCCGGTCACATAGAGGCTCCATGTCAGATAGAAGATGGAGCAAGGAAGGGTTAGCAGATAGAAGATGGAGCATGGAAGGGTTAGCTGAGTTGTCCAGGCTTGGGGTTAAAGTTTGCAGCCACTCTATGTGACTGCAGACTTCTGAATCCTCACAGCGCGCAGTGTGTCGTCAGGATTTGCTGGTGCGTGACTGCAAGTATGTGGTTTATATATATGCGGTCACATGCTGACTAGACGTTCACAGCCTTGCTCAAAACAAGTGAATTGGGTGTGGCCAGAAACGTCTAGTTGGAAAGTGTCCAGTAGTATGCACACGATCACCAGCTCCCAGAGAATCCTGACAGCGCGCACTGTAAGAATTCATGAGTCTGCAGTCACATGGAGTGACTGCAGACTTATACCCCAAGCCTGAACAACCCCTTTAATGATTTCATACAAGCTAAATAAAAATTGGCTGAACCCGCCAGTCTCGGCCAACAATATATTGTGCCAACTCACCCTGAGAGATAATATCAGGGAACGATATTCAATACCAAAGGCCAACCCTTTTGCTCTCTCTGGATTTAAGTTGCTGTCAGAGGAGTCTGGTAGAGGCTCCCTCATAGAGAACACTCATCCGAGCATTTGTGTATGGGGGAGTATGGAAAAATTGCTGTTGGTGAACGATAATTCGGCTAATAGCTATCTAATGTGTATGTGGGCCTTAATGGTGAACTGTGTGGCCATATCTGGGCCCCCTTGTATTAGGAGAACAAGGTCTCTTGACCCCTTGTGAAAGACATTAGAGAGGTAGTCGTCTATGTATCCGCCTCTTTCCATTGTAGTTTATGGAAGTTGTGAAATGTCAGGCTGTTACCCATAATCTATGAGCTGAATACACTGTCTTCTACTCTCTAAAGTGCCGACTTTGTGAGAAAAGGACCCAAATTTTTCCCGAAAGATGGGAGTTCTGGTTATGATACTTACTTTTTTTGTGGGGGTTCAATATGGCAAGATGGCCATAAGACCAGAAGCAAGCTTCTCATAATTATAAGATGGGCACCTACAATATCTGAAGTGACCCTCCCTATACCAACATTTTGGAAAACTGTGGTGTCAAAACCTTGTAAGTCACTTTCCTACATGAGATACCACATAAAGCTAAAGCCAAGAGCCTTGGTTACCAGTGCTTGGATCCTTTTATGCTTTATTGTTGCTACATTTTATAGAAAAAGCCACAACCAAATCTGAAATCAAAATTGTGAATCGCTGTACCCAGGTTATATCACTTCTCTGTCTAAGCTAAAGCCCTTACTAAAATGTGCAGGCTTTCTCTCTGCACATTGATCTTGGGCAGACTGCTTAAAAATGTACATTTTTAAAAGTTTCATCAACTTTCTTGCTATCCTGTAAATCTGTATTTGCTTTAAGACTGACTGATTTGCTGCACGATTGGCTCACTGACAT
Organism: Ranitomeya variabilis; assembly: GCF_051348905.1. NCBI lineage: Eukaryota > Metazoa > Chordata > Amphibia > Anura > Dendrobatidae > Ranitomeya > Ranitomeya variabilis. Next base: position 62,426,003 of record NC_135237.1, on the reverse strand, counting down.
TTCAAATCCTAGAAAATCAAGCTCTTCGGTTATCTGCAGGAGCCGACGCGTTCCTCTAATCCGACTTACGCTCTTCGATCGGCAGGTGAGGATCAGACGACAGCCCTGCTCCATGTGTTTCTGCATCATCTCAGCTGACATTTTAGCTTCACTGCTTTCTATGCAGTTTGAACCTTCCGAGCGAAAGACATCTCCCCACATTTCTCAAGCGCAGGCTTAAAGATTCTTTCCACAACCCAGCAATTCACCTTGATCACTGCAAACTGGATATGAAATATATCAAACTGTAAAGACAGTGGCACCAACAGGAGATTTATCAGAACAGATTATACCGACACGAGCGGGAAAAATAACATCAAACGGAAGAAGGTTCTGCTGGAAAAATGAGCTGTAATTCACAGATTCTCCCAGAATAAAAAGGAGCATCAGCCGTAACTTAAAAGATAACAGGTATTACATCATTTTACAAGCTCCACAATGAAATCGTCTCAAAATTCAAGAAAAAATAAAAAGAATACAGGTCGCATTCAGTATATAAGCACTGCTAAGTCCATCAGACGTGATATTAAATTAGTGGAAAAAAATCAATTATTAATCAAAAGGCAGATACATTAGGTGAAGTGCCTTTCTCGAGAAACAGTGAATGGGACCCTCGCCTATCAGGCACTTATGGCATATACTATGTATAAGGAAAACCTGTGACATGGGACTACTCTATTAAAGTGCAGTCAATTGATAGAAGCAAGGAAAAATGTCAGAATTACTAGCTTCTATCAGATTCCAAACCAGAAAATTTCACAGTATCAAAAGGGTTCCCTTAGTCTACAAGTCTGCAGATACTCTGGGATTGCAGGCATGTGAATCCTCACATCGCGCGCACTGTTTGCTGTTAGGATTCTCTGGTGCAAGTATGTGATTTGCATACATGTGGACACGTGCCAACTAGACGTGCGCAGCCTCGCTCAACAGAAGTGAATTGAGTGAGGCTGGACAAGTCTAATCGGATTGTGGCCGGGAATATTCCAATCGCATCCTCTTCCGGGACTGGCACTGGAAAATCCTTGCAGTGGGCAGTGCACATGATGGGAGGATTCACAAGTCTGCAGTCAAATAGAGTGACTGACTGCATGTGTTTAGCCTAGCGAAGGACAACCCCTCTAATACTGTGACATTTTTTAGTTTGGAATCTGATAAAATTAGCAATTCAGACAACCCTTTTAATAAATTTCTCATTTACAGAAAATAAATACAAAATGCATTGCTTGGAACTTCGGAGACATGTTGTCAGTAGTTTATAGAATAAAAGAACAATGTATATTTTACTCAAAAATCTACATATAGAGAGAAAAATCAGACAAACTGAACATTTTGAAGTGGTCCCTTAATTTTTGCCAGAGCTGTAACAATAACCTGTAAAGCTATTGTGTGTATAGATAAATATATCGATATATACACAATAGTTTGACAGCTTGTTGTGATGTTGTTCTACGTAGATGAAATAATTTAAAAAAAAACACTATAATCTCCCATATTTCATGGTTTCTGCAGTGACCTTCATATGGCCTGTAAGGAGGTTATATGCATACTATTAACCCCAAGGCCTCGAGAATGTTCTCATCATATGATACCATCCGAAAAAGAAAGCGTTCATTGTTGGATTTGCTGAAGTCTAGTCATCAGTAATGGAACATGCATCCTTGACTACAAATTGCTAATACGCTGACCTTTAAGAAGAAAGGATGCTTTAGAATGCTCGAATATTATAAAAAGAATGTGCGTAAAAATCAGGCCGTAATAAAGTAGTTTAACATACAGCAGCAGACTATAACAAAAAAGACCAAGCCCAAGAAAAACACCGATAAAGCAATGAAAAAGAAGCAGGTACCAGCAATATTCTACCCGAGAAATAGAAAGTGCTCTCACTCAACAAAACGATCATCAGAGTCACAGTATAAGCAAAACCATGCAGAGAAAACACTGACTGCAATCTATAAGCCCACGATCACATTATGAGTTTGTTGCGAGTTTATTTCGCTGCTTATCTAATACTCTCTCCATCTAAAGTGAAACCCTGATCGAAAGTTAAAGTGCAGACTAATAGACAATTAAAGGGTTGTCCATCTGTCATTTCTTTAATATTCTATAGACTTCCGATATGTAAAAATTAAAAAGACAGCTGTACTAACCCCCCCACTGCTCCACCTCTCAGCTCCTGCTCCTGATCTTTGAGGATATGGAGGCAGAGGTGACATCACTGCATGACGTGATTTGGCTGTAGTGGTCATGTGATGTCAATGCTGCGGTCATATCAAAAAAGGGCAGCAGCGGAGAACCCGGGCTAGAGCAGCGATTTTTGTGTTTTTTTTTGTTTTGTTTTGTTTTTTCAAAACATCCATAGGTTTCCATTGTACAAAAATAACAATGAAGCCAGACAACTCCTTTAAATATATATTTTTTATGAGCGGCAGATGAAAATATTGACAGATATTAATATGAAAGATCTCAGATCCCATAATTTTTGGCAAAATAGTTACCTGACCTTTGGGATTTTTTTTAAGGCCACGTTCACATGTTCAATATTTGGTCAGTGTTTTACCTTAGTATTTGTAAGCCAAAACCAGGAGTGGAACATGTATAACAGAAACACGTCACCACTTCTGTATTTATCACCCACTCCTGGTTTTGGCTTCCAAATACTGATGTAAAATGCGGACCAAATACTGATAGTGTGAACGTGGCCTTAAAGAGATTTGTCTCATGATGACGACCTCTTTGTAAACCACAGCTGCTCTGGCGATCAGATGATCACTGCAGGAGCAGCTTTGGAAACCACCAGTGATAACAGCAGAAGCCACCAAACATGTAACCACAGCAGAAGATGGGAAAATGTCGCTGCATATGCCATTTCTGTGACACTTCTATGGGCTGAGCCTGCTATAATATCAATATCCTAGTCCAAGCCATTGAAAATATTTTTTCTTTAAATTTGTATAACTACTTGCCAAATTTCCATAACTCTATCACCTATATTTGTATTAATTAAAATGCAGATAATGAAACACTCTCTTTTTCTCTAAGTATTTTATTTTCTTAACTGTAGATATTTTTTCATTCTATCTTCTGTGGCGTGGTTAAAGGGAATCTGTCACCAAGCTAATATGAGAACAGCATAGTGTAGAGACAGAGACCCTGATTCCAGCAACGTGTCACTTACTGGGCTGCTTGCTGTAGTTTTAGTAATACCACTGTTTCATCAGCAGGAGATCAATAGAGGACTAATAAACCTGCTGCCTACTAGTCCTCTATATTCATGAGCTCTATATAACCCAGCCTACCAACACTGATTGGCTGCTTTCTGTGTACACTGTGCATAGGCAGAATACTGCCAATCAGTGGTATGGGTGGGGTTATACAGAGCTCAGCATTCATTGAACTTGTAGATCTGCAGTAAAGAAAACAGTAATTTAAGCAAAACTGCAGCAAGCAGCTCTGTAAATGATACATTGCTGGAATCAGGGTCTGTGCTCCTACATTATGCTGCTCTATGAAGTGAAAGCAAAAAACTGGTAACAGATCCCTGTAACAGAATTTAGAGACATGCTTAATAGCAGTAACATAGAGGGTAGTTAAAGGGAATCGGTAAGCAGGTTTTTGCTATATCATCTGATAGTACCATGAGGTAGGGACTGAGACCCTGCTTCCAGTGATGTATTACTTAGCTCACTGATGAGAAGCTTTCTGTGTACAATGTAAATTGACACAAAGATGCTAGTCAGTGGTGGGGGCTGGGTTGGACTACGAGTCACTGATAGCAGATTGTTCTGTAGTGATAATTCTTGATAAAACACTAATTGTGATGAAATAGCAAATCACAGGCCAGTAAGTAACATTGCTGGAATCAGGATCTCTGCTCCTACATAATTCTATCAGATTCCATAGCAATCACAATGCTGACAGATTCCCTTTAAAGACAAAAGTCTGAAGATGCTGATTGACTTCTACAGAAGGGTTTTGTTACAGAAGTAGTAATGCAAGGAGGGGGAGGAGGTGAGCTGTGGCCATCACCTTTCGCGAACGTTGGGTTATGTGTTATCTAGTCGGCTGTGAGTTAATTGCCTTTTGCCATATTATGCAGTCCCTAAATTTACTATAAAAATCATGGATGGCCGCTCAGATCACATTTCTAATCATTGCTTTCATAAAACTGCAGAACAGCAAAAACATTTTTGAGCGGAGGAAGGACACTTCACTCGCATACTGATTAGATCCATAGGGAAAAAAATGTCCCTGTTCTTGTATGCATGCCAGTGTCCAGTGTGTAGAAATGCATATTAATTACAAATTAGTCTCCATTCCTCCATGGAATTCTAGCCATGATCTTAGAACCAAGGCCGTACTTAGAGAAATGTCAATGGCCATAAACACCGCTAACACCGGCAGAAAAAGTGCAGCCAGACACTATTCCCGGATTATAAAAGGGCTTCTCCACTTCTATAAAACTGACGGCCTGTCCTTGGCATTGAAGCGACCATTTAAACGTCACAATCACGTACAATAACATTTCTATGTAAACATGATCCATTCCACTAACAGCAAACTATATTACATTGGATAAATATTACTACATATCTGTACAAGCACAAGGGCCGTTATCATACTTGCCTTCCAGTCCTGGGATTTATGGCCCAAAGCTGGCCAGATCCATCTACTGCGCATGCTTGCTTTCTGGCGTAAGAAAATTGCTTAGAGTCAGATGAGAAAGATTTAATGGGCATCTGTCAGCAGGTTTTTGCTACCTCATCTGAGAGCAGCATAATGTAGACAAAGAGACGTTGAATCCAATGATGTATCACTTATATTACTGGGTGCAGCCGTTCTGATACAATCAAGAGTTTTTAGCTTTAGCAATGAAGCAGAGCTGAGGAAGCTAACCCCGCCCACACCACAGCTAACCCCGCCCACACCAGGCGCTCTGTGTACAAACTCCATAGACAATGAGGTGCCTATCACAGGAGGGGAAGTGTAGGCCCAGGGCTCACTCCACCAGCTAGTCACAGCAATGATAACACTGGTCAACAGCATTTTTGGTGCCAAAGATATTTCATCGAATTTAGGGTATTTTTGGGGTGCTGATTCTGAATATGTCATCAGTTTTGCCAGATTGGCTCAAGTTTTTGAGATTTTTGGTATCTTATTTATAGCACTTGTTGGTAAATGCGACGCATCATCTCATTAATTTCTTTGGATTAGTACTTGAACTGAGCAGTTCTCAATATAGTTTTGTGTTAATTAGTGTTCTAAAAGTTTGTTCATAGCTTGATTTTTGCACTAACTTTATGTTGTTGTCTGTTTTCCAGTGAAAAGCATGAACTCATCAAGAAGAAGTTGTCTTAACGATCCAGACTCATTCTGTTACATTTGTGGTGAATACACACTGCCAAAACATAGAAGAAACATAACAGACTTCGTAAAAAAAGTGTATTTTGCCTATTTTGGGGTTATGCTTGGGGACCAAGACAAGTTTTGGGCACCACACATAGTGTGCAAAGCATGTATCGAATTATTACGAAAATGGAGCAAAGGACAAAGAAAAAGCTTCAAATTTGGTGTTCCAATGGTGTGGAGAGAGCCAAAAAATCATCATGATGACTGTTATTTATGGTAAACACAGGTACAGGCACATCTTCACAATGAGGGACAGGCCTTCTTGCAGATTCCATGTTACTCCCATTTTCGTTTCTTATGCTTATTGAATCCTTGCACTTGCACTGCACAGAAATAACAGTCATCATGATGATTTTTTGGCTCTCTCCACACCATTGGAACACCAAATTTGAAGCTTTTTCTTTGTCCTTTGCTCCATTTTCGTAATAATTCGATACATGCTTTGCACACTATGTGTGGTGCCCAAAACTTGTCTTGGTCCCCAAGCATAACCCCAAAATAGGCAAAATACACTTTTTTTACGAAGTCTGTTATGTTTCTTCTATGTTTTGGCAGTGTGTATTCACCACAAATGTAACAGAATGAGTCTGGATCGTTAAGACAACTTCTTCTTGATGAGTTCATGCTTTTCACTGGAAAACAGACAACAACATAAAGTTAGTGCAAAAATCAAGCTATGAACAAACTTTTAGAACACTAACACAAAACTATATTGAGAACTGCTCAGTTCAAGTACTAATCCAAAGAAATTAATGAGATGATGCGTCGCATTTACCAACAAGTGCTATAAATAAGATACCAAAAATGTCAAAAACTTGAGCCAATCTGGCAAAACTGATAGCATATTCAGAATCAGCACCCCAAAAATACCCCAAATTCATTAAAATATTTTGGACACCAGAAAAAAAATTTTTTTTTGTTGACCTGTGTAATCTACTGGTGTTAAAACAATCACTGTAAGCAAAGAAAACCTCTGAGCTGGATAAGAGAGTCATCTCTGAAATCAGCATTTTATCCCCTATCTCATGATGTCTTCAATTACATTGCAAAAACCTGCTGATATATTATGCTCTTAAAGGGAATCTAAGTGCTAGGCAGTGTGGACTAGGGTGTCTCACTACAGATGTAGCAAATGTTGTCATGACTCCATACAGCATACTGATAACTTAGCAAGCCATTAACTGATCTCAACTTAGTGGTCAGATTTAGTGATGAGCGAATATACTTGTTACTCGAGATTTCCTGAGCATGCTCGGGTGTCCTCCGAGTATTTTTTAGTGCTCGGAGATTTAGTTTTCCTCACCTCAGCCGAATGATTTACATCTGTTAGACAGCTTGATTACATGTGGGGATTCCCTAGCAACCAGGCAACTCCCACATGTACTTATGCTGGATAACAGATGTACATCATTCAGCTCCGGCAAGAAAAACTAAATCTCCGAGCACTAAAAAATACTCGGAGGACCCCCGAGCATGCTCCAGAAATCTCCAGTAACGAGTATATTCGCTCATCACTAGTCAAATTTTTTTGTGTCGAGATATCCCATTGTCCAGTAGTATCTTAGTCAATCTAACCTTTGCTAGATTTGTACATGGATATTACCTATACATTAGCTCTGCGCAAAAAGATTTGTAGGATCTTGGTAAAGCAGACACGTCGGTAGCATGTCCTGAACATCTGCAGATATTTGGGCAGGCTGGAAAAGGCACCTTTTATTTAATCCAAGAAAGTAAGGGGCCTACCCGGAGATTTACCAACTTCACCATGAGCCAGTCCTCGCCTGGGGCAAGAATAGAAGCTTGAGGTTGGGCCCAGAGAAGGTCACCAATGATGGGCCCACCAGCACATCAGAGGTCTCTGGAGACAAATGAATGCACAGAAATATTCTGGAGCAGGGCAGAAGCTACCTCCAGCTTTACAGCCATCATAACATACCCTGCCAGACTGATAACTAAAGATCTCAGAGCTTTTCACCATTTACTGTGGAGGAAGATCTTCCTGGATCTTGTGGGTAAATAAAGCCTCTCCTGACGTAGCAGCGGATGTGGCTGAATGATAGAGATGGCATACTTAATAGCTTCACTTTCTCCCGATAACGATTCAAGGAAATGGTTACTGTTAAGTGCATCACAAAAGCGGGCTTCCCAGAATTAGCCATGAAGAGATGAATAGAATATGTTGTAGTAATAGGACTGCTGCCGCTTGTCATTGTTCTATCTTCACGTGATTGGCATATCCACAAAGCTTACACCTGTGTACAAGGAGCAAAGATGCTGAGGAAATACCTGTGTGGACAAAACTCATAGAATTTCCGTCAGCTCCATAGAGAATGAATGGAGCGGCGCTTCAGCATGCGCAATGCCGCTCTATTATAACAGGCATACATGTTCGCCGATCCACTGATCGAAGCGGAAACCAGCAGTGGGGACACCCACCAATCAGCAAGTTATCACCTATCCTTGCTCACTTCACTAGCAAAGCCAGCCCCCTTCCCCTGCCATGACTGATGCACAATGGTAAAAACGGAAGCTGGCACGTGTAGGCGGGCTGCACTGTGGGAATAAAGAGCCTTGGGATTCAAAAACAGTTTCTTATTAACACCAATGCGTTTCTGCGCCGGACCACGGCCTTTCTCAAGGTATAAAAACCAAGTCAATGACTGATGCACAGACATATAAGAGGAACGGAGCCTAACAGCCAGCCCCTTTCATGATGTGAAGACACACAAGGGGGAATTATCTGCCTGTGGTGGTGCAAACACAAAAATAAAGGTTTCCTGGACCCAAGAAAGTGGATTTAATTTAAAATCTGAGCATTCAGCATTAAAAAGCACATAAGTTACTATTTTATATTTTGACAACGACTAAAAAAAACTTCTTATTATCTCACCGGAAACCTCTTCAACTCTATGTCCGCGCAGGGGAATTGGTGTTCTTTATCAGATGCACAGTATTTAATAAATCCAGGATTACCTAATAAGTTCTATAAAAAGAACTTTTCCCCCACATTAGAGTCAATCACCTCGTGTACAGAGACAATATTTGCCCCCTACCCCCCCCCAAAAAAAAAAAGGAAAAAAAACCTTTATATATCTCCGTCTGTCTGTCTGTCTGTCTGTCTGTCTGTCTGTCTGTCTGTCTGTCTGTCCTGGAAATCACTCCATATAAGGTATGGTCTACAAACAGGATACCTTATATGGAGTGGTCGGCGGTTTGTAGACCATACCTTATATGGAGTGGTCGGCGGTTTGTAGACCATACCTTATATGGAGTGGTCGGCGGTTTGTAGACCATACCTTATATGGAGTGGTCGGCGGTTTGTAGACCATACCTTATATGGAGTGGTCGACGGTTTGTCGGGCGGCCTCGACCAATCAGAGATGGGCACAGCATGGCGACGATGATGTCATCATGGTTGCCATGGCGACGATGATGTCATAAAGGTTGCCTCGACCAATCAGCGACGGGCACAGTCTGCCGCGAATCACATACTACGGGGACATGCATATTCTAGAATACCCGATGCATTAGAATCGGGCCACAATCTAGTCTATATATATAATTGTCTAAGGGTTTTTCTGTCTGTCTGTCTGTCCTGGAAATCCCGCGTCTCTGATTGGTCGAGGCCAGTCTGCCGAGAATTCGCCTCAACCAATCAGCGACGGGCACAGTATCGACGTAGATGTCATAATGGTTGCCATGGCGACGATGATGTCATAAAGGTTGCCTCGACCAATCAGCGACGGGCACAGTCTGCCGTGAATTCTGGAATCATCATTGTCCATATACTATGGGGACATGCATATTCTAGAATACCCGATGCGTTAGAATCGGGCCACAATCTATCTGTGTCTGTCTGTCCTGGAAATCCCACGTCTCTGATTGGTCGAGGCTGCCAGGCCTCGACCAATCAGCGACGGGCACAGAATGGCGACGATGATGTTATAAAGGTTGCCTCAACCAATCAGCGACGGGCACAGTCTGCCGCGAATTCGCCTCGACCAATCAGCGACGGGCACAGTATCGACGTAGATGTCATAATGGTTGCCATGGCGACGATGATGTCATAAAGGTTGCCTCGACCAATCAGCGACGGGCACAGTCTGCCGTGAATTCTGGAATCATCATTGTCCATATACTATGGGGACATGCATATTCTAGAATACCCGATGCGTTAGAATCGGGCCACAATCTATCTGTGTCTGTCTGTCCTGGAAATCCCACGTCTCTGATTGGTCGAGGCTGCCAGGCCTCGACCAATCAGCGACGGGCACAGAATGGCGACGATGATGTTATAAAGGTTGCCTCGACCAATCAGCGACGGGCACAGTCTGCCGCGAATTCGCCTCGACCAATCAGCGACGGGCACAGTATCGACGTAGATGTCATAATGGTTGCCATGGCGACGATGTCATAAAGGTTGCCTCGACCAATCAGCGACGGGCACAGTCTGCCGCGAATTCTGGAATCATCATTGTCCATATACTACGGGGACATGCATATTCTAGAATATCCAGACATATGGACGCTGTCAAGGTAGAATAGGTCTCATGTCATCTCATTAAATGTAAAATGGCTTGGTATATATAAAACATTGTACATCTAAAAATGTAATATATGCGTAAAATCTCTTGCCACTCTTGAGAACTGGCATTTGGACAACCCCTGTGTTGCATAGGATGGCACAGATGGGGGTCTTCTGCTTCTGGTCCCAATATACAGTAATTCATAAAAGAAGAGCCACTGCCAAATACTATATTGTAGATGGATGCAACTTCCTGAAAAAATCAGTTGTTTGTTGGTGATGTCATCAGTTGGATGTAATATTTAATGAGATTTATACACTAAGACTCCCAGTAATCAAGTCTTTTCTCCGCAAAATGACATTGGCAAGACTTTGAGGAGCTTGTGCACATGGCTGTATTTTCAGTCCGAGTGCGATCCGACAAGAAATTGGATCACACTCAGACCAATGTTAGTCTATACTTACATGGCCAAATTGTTTTCTCAGACAGAGTCTATCCAAGGAAAAAAAACCGCAGCATGCACGATGTGCATCCAATAGTCGGATTACACTCGGCCATGCAAGTCCCGCCAGGCCTCGACCAATCAGCGACGGGCACAGCATGGCGACGATGATGTCATAAAGGCTGCCTCGACCAATCAGCGATGGGCACAGTCTGCCGCGAATTCACCTCGACCAATCAGCGACAGGCACAGTATCGACGTAGATGTCATAATGGTTGCCATGGCGACGATGATGTCATAAAGGTTGCCTCGACCAATCAGCGACGGGCACAGTCTGCCGTGAATTCTGGAACCATCATTGTCCATATACAACGGGAACATGCATATTCTAGAATACCCGATGCGTTAGAATCGGGCCACAATCTACTATTATATACTGTACATATATATATATATATATATACATACACACATACAAAGCAGGTAGAGCCGATCATATTGACGTATATTTTTGTTGGAAGAGTCTCAGTAAGAATGGTGTTTGTATGCATACAGTCCAGTGGGTGGTCCCTCAGTGATTGACAGTACCCCCTGTAGAAGGTGCATGCGGAGAGAGCTGTCAATCACTAGTAGGACCGCCCACTGGACTCATCCATACAAACAGTTGGGATGTCGGTGAATAAAGTTATACTGAATCTTCTCCGACGAGCCTATTTATCATTCTGCTCAGCTTCTCCTTCTCTGTAGCGTGCTGTCCACTGATCGGACTGCTGGTGATAGATTCTATAGCATTTCTACATTAGCTATAACATATAGAAAATGATGTCGATCATGTAAATGTAAATGTTTTAACAAGCTGAAAATTGCAACTTCCAGAAATGTGTTCGTAAGCAATAAACCCCAATCAATATATCAAAAGGAAGTTAAAGTAAAATATCCAGCACGATACTTCAATCAATGTAATGTAACCATCAGGGTGGAAATCTAATTAGTGGTAAAGTGCTATTAGTATAAGATGATCAATTAGCATGGGCACGGATTAGCACTATGTACAATGACAGATTACCAATCAAGGATGGATTAAATGATGACTATAATCCTCCAACACAAAAGAGGTCTGTTCATATTTATTGGTGGGCCATGTACGCAGTACCGTATGAAACCAGTGTGTGGCGATGTCCTGTTGTTCCTTTCCTCTAATAGGGGTATTCACAGGTCTGGAATCTGATTTATGACAGATAACGGACCTGGATATGAACTACAGCAAGCAGAATTATAACCCTTATATTCTAAGGGTAACAGTTATATCCAACCACACAAAATACAAGAACACACCCCAGAACAGATGGGATCATTTTGCATATTATACCCTATTACTTTAGTAATTATTCTGTCATTAATGAAACGGTGGTTTTACTCTTTTAAGCAGAATCTGTCACCAGGTTTTTGCTTCAGCTGAGAGAAGTAAAGGTAGAGACAGATACCCTGAATCTAATGATGTGTCCCTTATTGGGCTGCTTGCTGCAGTTTTGATATAATCACTCATCTGCTGACCTAATGCTGAGCTTTGTATAACCCTGCCCACACCAGGGATTGGCAGATATTTATGTACACTGTGCATAGGCAGAAAGCTGCTAATCAGTGGTTGTACAGAATTCATAAATATTGAGGATTACCTGGCAGCTTATTTACTAGTCCTCTAGTGATAATATCCTCCTGATAAAACTGTGATTTTATCAAAACTACAGCAAGCAGCCCTATAAGTGAAACATCGCTCAGTGTATCTGTTCCAACATCATGCTGCTCTCAGATTGAAATGTCAAAAACCTGGCGACCGATTCTGTTAAAAAGAGAACCTCTCAGTAAAACTTGAGCTAAAAATTCAGAGGTAGCGTAGGACAGTGTAGGGAGAAACATTTCCAACTGTACATATTTCATCATCCACCAGTGCTGCATTACACTGAAATTAGTCTTTTATTCATATGCTAATAGCTTTGCAAGTGTACAGGGGTAAAGGGGTTGGCGTTGGCAGGGAGGAGGTGAGGAGGAGGTGAGGATTACAAGGACACAATACTCCCACCGCTTCACTCAGAAATCTAATTTAAACATGAATAAAATCCTAAGTTTCCCTGCAATGTAGCACTGGACAAAGATGACAATGGGTATCCTTGGAGATGTTTCGCCCTATATCCTGCTCCTTCACAGGTTCTTAGTGAAAATCTTATTTACAGATGCCCTTTAAAAGAATTCTTCTAATCTGGTAAAGAGTAGGTATAATGAACTCCGCTAACATCGGAGTTACGGTACATATTTTATATATTTATACTGTAATATTACATACAGTTTGATATTATATCATTTTACAGACTGTTTTTCCACAGTCACACTTCTTATGATCTTAAATATGGACCTAAGAGAGCAGCTAAGGCTACTTTCACACATCAGGTTTTCGCTGTCAGGCTCAATCCGGCTAAATTTCAAAAACCGGATCCGGCAAATGTTGCCGCCGGATCCAGTTTTTTCCCCATAGACTTGTATTAGTGCCGGATTGCATCGGATGACATTGCGTTTCGTCCGGTTTTCGCTGGATCCGGCAAATCTGCTGTTTCCGGTTTCTGAAAAAAACGTCCATAGCAACGTTTTTTGTCTCAGGCAAAAAAGCCGGAAGCGCAGCATCCGGCGCTTCCGGCTGTTTGCTAGAATGGAAGTCTATGGGAGCCGGAAGGTGCCGGATCCGGAAAATGACGGATTCCAGCACCGGATTCCGTTTTTTTAAACTGAGCATGCTCCAATTTTTTTTTTATCCAATAATCTAGATATGCTAGCCGGATCCGTCGCATCAGTTTTTCACTATCTGCGCCGGATCCAATTTTTCCAACATTCGCCAGATTTAGCCTGACACTGAAAACCTGATGTGTGAAAGTAGCCTTAAATGGATTCTTCTAAAAGGCTTTAAAAAATGTCCCACGAATGTGAGTTAAAATGATAGGAGTTAAGCTCCTATTTTGCCTAAAAATGTGTACAGCGCACTACAGAGAAGCACAACAAAGCGAGGAAACAAGGCTTTGACTGCAGTCCAACCGCTCATCCGTGCAATAAACAGGGAAGGGAGCAGAGCCTACATTGTTATTGGTGGTAAAATATTCTAGGTATGAAATGAAGAAATAGGAGTACGGCGACATTACTTGAAATTACTAGAAATTCATGACGGTCCATTAAAACTTTGAGTCGAGAAAACTCCTACCTGTCACAATAATTAAAGGACGATTCCATGTAAAAAAGAAAGAAGGTGACAATGCTTGTGAGAGCGCTCGATGCGGAATACGGTTGTGAATACATTGCATTATTCCAGGTTTCGTACTCTTTTACAGTTTATTTTGGTCGTTAGAATCCATCAACAAGTTTGCTGACAGTCAAGTTGTAGATTTCGGCTCTCAGCACTTTGTTAGAGAATAAAAGTTTTACATGGTGTTATACTCATGATCACAATATGGAGGATTATAAGAGAAACTGACCCAAGAGAGATCACAAAGTACAGTCTAGAGAGGAGCTACAACACAAACTGTAACTTACTACTGGACCAGCTCCTATCAGCCCAACACAGTCCCTAAAGCATAAGCCTGCAGCTGTTGTATACTCCAGCACATCACATTCCCATCCATTTAGCTTCTTCAATAGAGACAGTTAAACTTTCCTTTATCATATTACTGTCCTGTTAGAAGGTATAACTTCCCAGAATAATCGCAAGAGACCTATGGCCTAAAAACAGATTTTAAGTTACTTACAGGTTTCGTTCCCTGGTTAGAACATTGATGGCCTACTGTAAGTAGAGGCCAATACAAGAATGGTTGGGTTCCAAGTCTCAGCACGATCCACTGCTCAGCAGTCTGAAGGATCCACAACAATAGTAATTAGTAAGTAGGCATTGGACAAGGTACTGAACCACTGGATGTCATATCTCTTGTCCCAACAGAGACCACCCAAATGTCCTGCGCTGAAGCCATGGGGGCTAGAGTGGTGAAGTATATATTTTAAAATTAATTTTAACCATGTCTTCTAGAGTTAGTGTCAATCTATAGTGCACGACTCAGTCCATCGGCTATAACAGTAGTCTGTGGCCGTAGAACGGGAGCCTCTTAACTGACAACATCTGAGGATCTTCTTCTGCTTTGACGGTTTGGTTCGACATCACATGTGCATCACACAGCAATGAAATCCAACAATAAAGGTTCACAAACATTTCGATCTACATTAGACCTCAGTGTGCCTATTGTCCAATTGAAAAGGTATCAGATTGCCTTTTTATCCCACTGGGTTTGCTAGGAAGCGCTGAAAGGCGGTGTCCATCGGTGGTTCACATGTGGTCATCTCTATAGTTCCCCATTAACCGGCTTGTGAGATGCACTGATTGATTAAACAATGCTGCGTGAGATGTTATGAGCATGGGATTTTTTTTATATATATAATAACCTAACCCTGCTTTATTCCTCGCCACAACTTTATCCTTGACCTGTCTGGTGTGTTCCTTGGTTTTCATGATTTTGAACCCTAATTCTCAAACAAACCTCTGAGACCTTCACAGAAAGGCTGTAGTTATACTGGTCATAAATTACACACTGGTGGACACAATTTCCTAATTATGCGACCTCTGGAGGCAATTGGTCACTTAGGATTTTATTTACGAGTACCAGACTACAGATGAGTGAATACAAAGTCACGTCACAATTTTCATTATATTTTTAAAATAACTAGAAAACCATGTATCATTTTCTTTATAATTCCCAAATTCTTGCTACTTTGTGTTGGTATACCACATAAAATCCTAATAAAATACATTTAAGTTTTTGGGTGTAACATGAAAAAATACTATAATATTAATATATAATTTTATTTTTTTGTGCTTTAACAAAAAGGTAAAATAAATGATCTTTTGTGAAGTACAATCCGAATGTGGGCAGGGATGAACCATCCTTAGGAAATCTATGAGTTTTGGCTGGCAGACAGGCAGTGAGTAAACCTAAACGCGCGTTCTGCACATCCTCACAGTGTGCATTAATTATACCTTTTAGTCATCTCCTCGCCTTACATGGTTCAGTAAGATGTCTGCTAATAGCACGGTTTTACTCCAACAAAATGGCAGATCTGCAATTGCATTTGTCAACATCTATGTAACCGAGAAGGATTATATTAATTTCACCACTAACAAAAAAAAAAACAACAAAGAGCAAAAAAAAAAAAAAAGGGGGGCGCAGAAATAACTAGTTACATTGATCACAGGCGACACAACGAGCAGTTTCCCAGCAACAATATTACACTTTCCATTATTCCCAGTGAACGTTGATTTGTTTATTAGATCCAATATGACTTTTTTACGCTCTGGGGGGAAAAGGATCCATGAGTTTCCTTCTCACGCAGACTGTACATGGCGTGATGTAGGAGCTTCTGTAATAACACCATTATTTATTTCATATGTTGCCAGAACCTTGGATAGAGGGACAGGGAATAAAATTCTATTCTGATGGCTCTGGAGTTGGTAAGTAGCGTAGAAGAGTACATAATCGAGTTAGCAGCAGGTTCCAATATATGTTCCTTTAGATGCGGTGGGAAACGTTGTGCCGAGATTGCATCAACAGAAACCAATGGATTCCGAGTAGAGGGCATTACTCCTTAGGTCTGAGCTCGCAATGGTCAGCAAATTGAGGTGAGTGCAATAAAGTAAGCCATGGAGTTCTTTCTGATCTGTATTTTGGAAACTTGTCATGGGAATATGACATCCACATGGCCTGACGGCATTGCATCATGCAGGTAACCATGAGCCATTCATTCGAAAAGTAAGATGAAACTAAAAGGGAGAAGATACAGTTTAGATATTAGAAAAAAACTCTTTAACAGTGAGGGTCATCAATAAGTGGAACAGGCTGCCACGAGAGGTGGTGAGTTCTCCTTCAATGGAAGTCTACAAACGGAGGCTGGACAGACATCTGTCTGAGATGATTTAGTGAATCCTGCATTGAGCAGGGGATTGGACACGATGACCCTGGAGGTCCCTTCCAACTCTAACAATCTATGAAGGCATATCTGGAACAGGGTGGTGGAGACCCTAGGACTCCAATCCCACCTATGAGGTTCTGAAGATTCAGGGTTATAAAGGTGACTGAGGCTGAGGTCACCCGGCTGTTGATTCTCTCATGCGAGAGAATCGGATTGATTATGCTAATGACACAGTGTTCTAACTCTGTCAGAGTTTGTTCCGAGTGTCATCTTACTATGATCTGATTCTCTCCCATGTGAGATTTGTATCACAGGTGCGGAGAGGATGGACAACTTAATTCCTCCATTTTCTCCATTGCCTGAGTCCGCGGATGTTGGATTGCACTTGGATGACATAAAAGTGCAGTCCGATGTTTCACAAATACCCATAGACTTGTATGGGTGCGCGTGATCCAAATTCCGGAGCCAGTCGCAACATGCTGCAATTTAATTCTCATGCTGAATTGTCATGAGAAAAAAAAATATCCGATCTGCACTGTCGCATAGAACAACATTAGTCCAAGTGCTATCCGATAAAACATCAGACAGCACTCGGCTTTGTTATACGTCATGTGAGCGAGCCCTTACTCCCCCTACTATAGCCAATGGAAGTTATGGAGACAGCCAAGTCAACAACTTCCTTAGGACTAGTGATGAGCGAATATACTTGTTACTGGAGATTTAGTTTTCTTTGTCGCAGCTGAATGATTTACATCTGTTAGCCAGCATAAGTACATGTGGGGATTCCCTAGCAACCAGGCAACCCCCACATGTACATATGCTGGCTAACAGATGTAAATCATCAGCTGCGGTGCTAAAAACTAAATCTCCAAGTACTAAAAAATACTCGGAGGACCCCCGAGCATGCTCGAGAAATCTCGAGTAACGAGTATATTCGCTCATCACTACTTAGGACTAATACACATGACTTTTTTTTTACGGTTTGAATTTTAGCTGCAATTTTTGGTCTTCTGAACCATAATAACAGCATCGGATATGTCTATGATGCTGTTAGTTTGGGTTAGGCTATCCTAGGTCAGGAAGGAAATGGTGGCTAAAATGAAGACAAGACAATACAGCTGGTACAAGGCTTTCAAGAAGAAGACGTTATTAATGAAAGGCCATAAGGTGTCCTCCATTTCCTAAAAAGGAGGTGAACAAAGAATTCAGCAGTTAGGCAAAATTTTTGACAATTAGCCCGTGGCCTGCAAGGTAAATTGTAGGGCAAGGAGCCGAACGACTGTTTCCCTGGACCAGGTTTAATTTTAATAATCCTAGAGAACCAGCTTTGTGAAAAGTCTAAAGGGGGTTGAGACCCTGTGGCATTTGCCCTCTGTGCCATTACTACAGTTTAACCCTGTCTAGACTCACAGCTTCTTCTAGCCAACTAGGGTCTCCAATACCCATTAGAAAATAAAGTCGGCCAAACCTGATGAGCATCAATTGTGTACTGTGGACTCCCGTGACTCTTTGTTTAATCACTTGAAAAGATGTTTATAGCCAGTTTGGGGGATTCTGCTATCTCCCCTTATCGCTCTACATTGGTTTGTATATTTTGTACACTAGGACACTTTACAACTCTACGCAATAATTTGTAATATTCTTTCTGTACACTATGGCACTTTACACCTCTACGCAATAATTTGTAATATTCTTATACTAAGCACCTTCCCACTACTTGAAGCACTGTATGGCTGTTTTGTTAGGAGTGGATCACTATGATGAATCATTTATAGAAAACTTTGAGAACTGGGTAACTGCCTTTAATAAAGAGGCCCTGACACAGATATATGCACACAATTCAGTGAGCTTCTTGAGAGTTGACCATGATCTCCATACATTCTCATTCTTCCTGCAGCGAACATATTCCTGCGAGTGTAGGATGGATTAGTCACACAAGGGCTTACTGTAATTACCACAGTGGATTCTGGGCAACGAGCCACCGCAACAGGTGCACACAAGTTACACCAAGAGGAACACAAGTGGTCCTCGATTCTACTGTGAGCACCTCAAGAACATTTCTGATTATTTCTTTACATCGGTGTCTTTTAAAATATCACTTATAACATTTCTCATAGATACAGCATGTGTCTACCATAAAACATGAGCAGGAAAAAAGTCAACATTTATAATATTTTGTGCATTTCTCAATTATTGGGATTTTCCCGATCAACAACATTGGTCGATCCTTAATATAGGACATCAATGTTTGGTCGGCTGGGGTCCGATGTCTGGCATCAGGAGAATAAAGGGGCCTAAAAGTGAGCCTGACTAGCAGCAGCTCCAAGAAAAGGGCCCCCTGAGTTCTGGCTTCTAGAATGAAGTGTGTGATGAAAGGATATCTACAAAATATTCTCCCACGAGTGTTGTACATGTTACTATGTGTAGACAAAGGATCGGTCAGGACGTCAGCATTTTACATGGGTTTAATCTAAATCAACGCTTTTATCACCTATCCATCGGAAAGGTGATAAGTGGGATATCAATAATGACGGCACATTCTCACTTCCCCTTAATCTGAGTCAGGGAATGAAGTGTATTGATTGGGTCATGTGTCGGGAATCAGAAGCTTAGCAGTGCTAGGAAATTGTGAAGAGGTGTAGTGTTCAAAGTTGTTTAGCGTTGATGGACTTTTACAATTAAAAGCTCTGTAATGATTGTCTCTTTGATAATGCTGTACTTATGCATATAAGGCTATGTGCACACGTCATGATTTCTTGCAGAAATTTCCTGAACAAAACCAGACATTTTCTGCAAGAAATCCGCATGCGGATTTTTTGCATTTTTTTCGAGGATTTCTCGCGTTTTTTGCGCGTTTTTTTCCAGAGGTTCTGGGATGCAATAATATAGTGGGAAATCCGCAAAAAATCTGCTAAATTAATGAACATGCCTCGGTTTTTTTCGGCAAAAAAACCGCAACATATGCACAAAAATTGCGGAATGCATTACAAATGATGGAATACATATGTATGCACATTTTAAGCGTTTTTATAGCGAAAAACGCAAACAAAACGAGAAAAATCCGGAACGTGTGCACACAGCCTAAACGAATACTGTGAAAAACATCTGCAGAACAGTACAAAGATGTAAGGTCAGCCTTATTCCTACTTACAGCCGTATTCCTACTGCCCACGTGGAAATCTAAAAAATGCCACTTTTTTCAGCCTCCACTGCAAATTAGGTTTATTAGTAAAATGTACAAACTTTCTGCTGTTTGAAATACACAAATGAAGCAAGACAACTAATATAACAAGTGGTTTCTTCAAATTCTTCATGTTTATTGTCTTTAGTACTTTGTAGAGCCCCTCTGGCTGTTATGACCTGCTAGGAAAATGATGCATAGCCAGACTCCAGGTTCTGGCAGTGTTCATGAGAAACCTTAGACCGTTCCTCATGGGAAATGGCCTCCAGATCACGAATATTCTTTAATTGTTAAGAGAGTGGTATAAAAACTTAAGAGACAGAGGAGGCAATTGCCTTGCACAAAAAAAGGAAAAGTATACAAAAAGATAACTTCCATATCTGTAGCAACATTCCACACCACTGCTATCGCTGGGTGCCTGAGGATGCAAGAGGTCGAAAACACTGGAGTAACTGCAAAAGACCTGCAGAAAGATTTGGTTATAGTAGGCGCTGAGGTTTCAGTTTGCACATTAGGGACCACAGTAAATACAGAAGGTCTCCATGCCTGAAATCCAAAATGTGCAGCTCTACTGACCCAAAAATATAAGCTGACAATCATATAATTAAGCCACAGAAGTGTAATGACTGATTTTTGGGGTTCTGTAGAGCGATTAAGCAAAACCAGATTTTTTCAGGCCTACGATTCAGCGGTACGTCAGGAGATGGAAGAACTAGGCATTTACTAAAAAGACCCTACCTACAGTGAAGAATGGCAGTGGCTCATGATGTTATGGGGCTGCTTTGCCTGTTATGGCACTAGAAACCTAAGAGAAAACATCAGGCATTTTGTGAGGAAGTTAAAGTTTGGGAGTTATTGGAGCTTCCAAAAGGACAATAACCATAAGCATACCTCAAAGACCACCAAGGCTTAGTTTCAGAAGTGCAGATATATGTTGTAGTAGCCATCAGTCGCCTAACTTGAATGCCACAGAAAATTTTGAGGGGAGTTGAAGGTGTTGCAGCACAGAAACCAAGAATATTATTGACGGCCACTGCCCATGAGGAATGAGCCAAGATTCCACAGGAACGCTGCCAGAATCTGGTGTCTGGCTATGCATCATGTTTGCAGCAGGTCATAACAGCCAGACGTGTGCAACTAAGTATTAAAGATGCTTGTCAAAAAGGGAGTGCATAATTCTGAGACTGCAGCACTTATTAAAAGTGACATTTTGTCCTGAATTTGAAGAAAACAAACACTCGTCATATTAGTGGTTTTAAGATATTTAAATTGTTCTTGTTTTATTGGTTTATTGCAAACTGCAGAAATTTTGGGAATGTTGCGACTAAACCCAATTTGTAATGGGGTGGAATAATTTCAATTGCACCTGTATATTGTACATAGTTGTATAACAGTTAGAACTAGTGGTCACCCGGACAGGAAGTTGTTGCTAGGTAACCTTAGCTCCCCCGCAAAAGGTAGGCAATACTAATTATACAATCAGCCTGTCATTGCTATGGTGAATATAGACCTCAACATGACACCAAGAGAACGATAGAAAGCACAAGTCCTTCCCCTACAAACCATTAATGATCAAATAATGAAATCATGGAGTAAGACAATGGGTGTATTTAGAAGACGGCTTATCGTGTCATTAGCTTTGCTGCATATTTCAAAGAATTTAAAAAAAAATCCAGTTGTAACACAAGATGATGGCACTTCAGATCAGCGGAGGAACAAACAGTCACGCGACAGATGGTTCATACAATATTTAGTGGTCCAGCTCATAAGAAAATTGTAAGTAATGTCCTGCCTGCTAATCTTCTCGCTGCGATCTACAGAATCACGGTCAAGTCCTTCTCTGTGCCAGCCAGGGACAACTCACCGTGAACTCAAACTATTAGTTATAAGGCCATCACCATATGAGAGAGGCAGGTAATAATAATAATAATCTTTATTTTTATATAGCGCTAACATATTCCGCAGCGCTTTACAGTTTGCACACATTATCATCACTATCCCCATTGGGGCTCACAATCTAAATTCCCTATCTGTATGTTTTTGGAGTGTGGGAGGAAACCGGAGAACCCGGAGGAAACCCATGCAAACACGGGGAGAACATACAAACTCCTTGCAGATGTTGTCCTTAGTGGGATTTGAACCCAGGACTCCAGCGCTGCAAGGCTGCACTGCTAACCACTGAGCCACTGTGCTGCCCAGGTAGCGACGAGCAAATGTTATAACCCTGTAGGCCATTCTCTCCACTACTGTCTCCCATAAGCAGGAGCGCTCGCTTGGCACCCATACACATTATACTGTCAGCCAAACCTCTCGATATTGGGGAGTGCTCACTTGGCCCCCATACACATTAGACTGTCAGCCAAACCTCTCGATATTGGGGAGTGCTCACTTGGCCCCCATACACATTAGACTGTCAGCCAAACCTCTCGATATTGGGGAGCACTCGCTTGGCCCCCATACACATTAGACTGACAGCCAAACCTCTCGATATTGGGGAGCGCTCGCTTGGCCCCCATACACATTATACGGTCAGCCAAACCTCTCGATATTGGGGAGCGCTCGCTTGGCCCCCATACACATTAGACTGTCAGCCAAACCTCTCGATATTGGGGAGTGCACACTTGGCCCCCATACACATTAGACTGTCAGCCAAACCTCTCGATATTGGGGAGTGCTCACATGGCCCCCATACACATTAGACTGACAGCCAAACCTCTCGATATTGGGGAGCACTCGCTTGGCCCCCATACACATTAGACTGACAGCCAAACCTCTCGATATTGGGGAGTGCTCGCTTGGCCCCCATACACATTAGACTGACAGCCAAACCTCTCGATATTGGGGAGTGCTCACTTGGCCCCCATACACATTAGACTGTCAGCCAAACCTGTCGATAATTGGGGAGTGCTCACTTGGCCCCCATACACATTAGACTGACAGCCAAACCTCTCGATATTGGGGAGTGCTCACTTGGCCCCCATACACATTAGACTGTCAGCCAAACCTCTTGATATTGGGGAGTGCTCACTTGGCCCCCATACACATTAGACTGTCAGCCAAACCTGTCGATAATTGGGGTGTGCTCACTTGGCCCCCATACACATTAGACCGACAGCCAAACTTTTCGATATTGGGGAGTGCTCACTTGGCCCTCATACACATTAGACTGTCAGACAAACCTGTTGATATTGGGGAGTGCTCACTTGGCCCCCATACACATTAGACTGTCAGACAAACCTTTCGATATTGGGGAGTGCTCGCTTGGCCCCCATACACATTAGACTGACAGCCAAACCTCTCGATATTGGGGAGTGCTCGCTTGGCCCCCATACACATTAGACTGACAGCCAAACCTCTCGGTATTGGGGAGTGCTCACTTGGCCCCCATACACATTAGACTGACAGCCAAACCTCTCGGTATTGGCATGTTCTGCCAACGTTATTCCGACGTGTGTGGAGGCCTTACGGGAATTGTCTACTACTCTGACAACCCTTTCTAAATTACTACATTCCCCTCATAAAATAAGAGCAGCCTGTACTCTCCTCCGATGCAGTTTCAGTGAAACAGACAAGCAGATGTATGATTCATTGGTGGGCCATATATGTGATATAAGCCCCCTCAGAATACGTGTTCCAGTTGAATAAAGCTTATTACAAATCCCAATAATTTTACATTTCCTTGTTCAATTAATACATCGTATGATCGTCAACCATCTCAAAACATCCAATATAACGACTCTGTCGAAGTTCTGATTTCTTGATCGGACACACTGTATATTTTATTCAGCAACAGAAAAAACTTGCCAAAACGTTCAGCCATCCCAACAATAGGGGAATAAAAAAATCAACATTAAAGGGATTGTCCACTACTAGGACAACCTCTTTATAAACTAAATCTTCCACCTCGATAAAATAATAAAACCTATACTCGCCTCCGTGTCAGCGCTGTTCCCGTGTTGTCGGCATTCGCTCTCCCCGGAACTGTGGTGCGGTGTTGGATGTCGGCGCCCAATTAGTACTGGTATCACTGTCTTTGCCTTCATAAGAACTGAAAATGAAGAGGCCATCCGCGCTGCAGCTGATCCCGGACGTCCTCTTCATGTTCAGTTTGTCCAAAGGCGGGGACAGTGACCATAGAACCGATTGGGGGCCAGGCACGTGACATTCCACCGCATCACAGCCCTGGGACCGTGAGTGCCGAGACTGCGGGAACTGTGCCGGCACGGGAGGCGAGTATAGGCTTTATTATTTTATCAGGGCCGAACATTTAGTTTAAGAAGGGGCTGTCCTAGTAGTGTACAACGCCTTTAAGCACCATTAAAAAAAAAAAAAAAAAAAAAAAGATTTCTGTTGTCCCGATTCCTGTGATTTTGGTTTAGTGGAGACATTTTACTGAACTCTGCTTGAAGAACCTAAAAATAAACCCTGCATGAGTAAATGATTCCTGAAAGCTGAAAATAGCCGGAATTAGTGTCAAAATGGCAAACTAACCGCAGGCAAAAGAGCACGGAATATCACAAATAATGTAACATTCAGAACAGGGCATATACCGTATATCAGATGTATTACCGCAGTATAGCACAATCAGAACGCTAAGTGCTTGTATTAGAATCGGCGTCTCACTCCCTCCAATAAGCAGGACCAAAGGCCGATCTCCAGAGGAAAATCTCCGTGTGAAAGTTGATCTGTTGTGTGAATTTCACCTATTGACGTCAAAATCAGTATGACATAGTGCAGATTTTCTGGTGCGGATTTGTTGCAGAATCATCCACAAAACTACAATCGGGGTAAACATGTTCTCGATGCTTATCTACACATGAGGACTTACTACTGTGGCTTTGCCTGGTGCTACAATTTAGCCCCAATCATTCTACCTGGCTGGGCCATCACCTTCAGGATCCCAGGTGGCCAAACCTTCACCGATCGTACATCGATTGCCTATCCTAAACTATGGGCCACCATCTGTCAAACATCTTGGAAATCACCTTTAAAAAAGATCAGCATTATTATTATTATTATTATTATTATTATTATTATAAATTTCAGCATTGAAGCAGAGAGAAATAAAATGATAAACCCTTGGCGATGATATATTATAAAAAAAGAAAAAAAAACTCTGCTTTTTAAACCACTGCTTTTAAAGTTTTATTTGCTGGACATTACATAGAAGAATATTAACAGTCGGTACATTCATGTATAATTGCCATGTGTGGCCAAGGAGCATTTTAGTGAAAGATTTAGATATTGATTTTTTTCTCCCTGTATAACCTTATAGATACTGGAAGTTAGAAAGTGACCAGTTCAACTCATTTTAAAATGGGGAACAATAAATGAACCCATTCTCCTCTGGCATCACTTGTATCTCTGTAAGGCCTCATTCACACTCGGTATTTTGCATGGCCTCATAGAACCCATTCATACAATAAAAACACAAAACGCTTTAATTGTGGATAAAAATGGCCGTGTAGTTTATTTAGGGTTACATAAATTAATTAATCACCAATAAATAAACTCCATAAATTATAAAACCAAAGTACCAAACTTTTCCAATAAACCAATCCACCCAGACATGGGTGATTTTCCCACAATTAAACTACACGACAGTAAATTTACAAGAATTCAGGGGAGGGAGGGTGGGGTCTTCTTTATCTTCTTCCGCTGACAGAATGACCAGATACCACAAAACAGGTGTGTATATATTCAAAAAAAGAGCGGCAAAGCTGCTTACAGCCAATAGAAAACCGTTACAATAGCTGCCAAACATACCAGAAAAAACTGGATAAAACCAGTTTCACACTTTCAGAGATGACTGACCTGACCTTTACTTGACCTTTCTTCTGACAGAAAGCCATATTAAATGACAGGGTCCATGAGGCCATGAGACCCCCGCTATATTTCTTTCAGGTTTACGCGGGGGGGCTAACATGGCCTCATAGAACCCATTCATACAATAAAAACACAAAACGCTTTAATTGTGGATAAAAATGGCCGTGTAGTTTATTTAGGGTTACATAAATTAATTAATCACCAATAAATAAACTCCATAAATTATAAAACCAAAGTACCAAACTTTTCCAATAAACCAATCCACCCAGACATGGGTGATTTTCCCACAAGGCCATGACTCAGCGAGACATGGCCCCCCCAAACCACACAGCCATTTTTCAATGATAGTTTGTAAGTCCAAATTAAAAATATCAAGGCCAATATCAGATAAATGAACCAAATCAGGCCTATAAAGGCCCAGTAAAAAACCCTCCAAATCCAAATGCCGGAATGAAAACCCTGAAATTAAAAGAAAAAATTTTTCCATGGATTTATTGACCCTTCTCCGGATTTTATCTAAAAAAGAAAATTAATTGTTGTGCCACAAAAGTCTGGGAATAATCTTGAAAAAACAAAGTTTGAATCAGGCAGAATTTGTTTAAGATAAATAAAATCGGATCGCATGGCCGATAATAAGTCAAGAGTCCTGATTTTTCCAAGATCATTCCCAGCTACATGAAATATAATTAAATCAGGGGAAGGAAATTTAATTAGCCATTTCTTCACTTCAGCAACCAGGCAATGCCATTTCAAGCCGCGAACTCCATGCCACCAGACCTGAATATCAGAAGGATTAAAGGATAAATATTTAGTATAAGATCGTTGGCTGGCCCTCTTCCTGGCCCAGAAGATAAAAGAATGTCCGACTATCCAAATGACTAGCGGACCTGAAAGAAAAACAATAATTAATAGTCATAAAGATCATGTCGTACATATAATTTGAACCTTTTGGAGTTCCATCTTCCCAATTCCTTTATCCCTGAATCAGAAAGCCCGGCCCTAGAGGCCTCCGTAGCTGCTCCGATTCTAAACGAATGAGATGTGATTTTAAGGTGTTTTTTACCCAAAAAGCTTAAACATTTCTTTAGGACAAAATTAAATTGAAAGACCGTAACCGGAGAAAAATCACTATGAATGAATAATGGGCCCTGTCCCATAGGTCTGACCTTAATCCAATTTGCCATGTTATCAACAGGGCAAATGATTGAGACATGGATTGCTTTAATGTTCAACCTAGATCCCCTGCCTAATTGATCTGTCTTTAATTTTATTATAAATAAAATTAAAAAACGACTCATGAATCTGGACATCCAAAATCATGAGTCCCGAAGGCTCCGATTTCTTAACAGAAACCACCTCACCAACGTGAAGTGCTCCAAAAAAGGACAGAGAAAAAATAGAGCTAAATAATAAGGCTTCCTCAAAACTTACATAAACGTGGATGAGACAGGAGCACAATTCTTTCAATAAAGACAGGGAAATAGGTGGTCTCGAGTCAGGTATAAAATTGGTTTTCCTAAAGCCTTTTAAAAACTGCTTACTGGGAAAAGATTAGTTAAAGCAATACTGCCAGAAAGTTTAAAGGAAAAATGAAACTCCTGCTAGGCATTTCGCTATTGCCGAGTAAGACAAACCGTTTTCTACTATCGATTCAGCAAACTTTAGTGCTGCTACCGGATTAGAAACTGTTGGGTCAAAATAATGTAGGTTGCAAAAATTGTTCCATTTCAGCCATGCAGCCGAATAGTCAGCCCATGATCTATTAGATAACGATTTTTTGATAAAATACTGTATCAGAGTGCAACCATGTCCCAAATTGAAAGGGGTAAGAGGGTCCTTCCGAATCCACGTTGGGAACCTGCAGGAAAAAATTCGACCACTGACGATTTTGTAAAGAGTCAGTTATGAAAAGAAATTTGCTCTTTCCCAACTTTGCTTTCAGGCATTGTAAGACCAATTGTCTCAAAATTCTGTCAGCAAAAGTATTTTTAGAAGATAACGTGTTGATAGAAAAAAAAATAAAAAATAAAAAAAATAAAACTACTGCCTGGTTAGTGGAAAGGAGTAAAATCCTGGAATTCTGCATTAGTGATCCCCAAATAAATATTCCTGCAAAAATAGAAAATAAAAGTTCCAACACATTACGTTTGAAGATAGTTTCTTAGACACCCAACTTATTGGCCACTGGATGGACATCCAATGAGAGTCAAATAAAATACTGAAGCCACACTGGCTATCCGCTGTGAAAAGAAAGGGAAAAGAATCGCCAGAGACAAAAGATCTGCCATTATGCTCTGACAAAAAGGAGAGCCAAATTCTAGCATCTTCCTTTAGGTCAGAATGGATACTAACATGCGAATGAGGTGAAGATACACCTTTAGTGGCATCCTATAAACTTCTGCCAAAAGCCCGACCTATAGGAATGACGCGAACCGCAAAATTCAATAGACCTAACAATGATTGAATTTCCTTAAGAGTGACCTTGCTCTTGGCTAAAAAATTTGATAACGCAATGCGCAGTTTAAAAATTTTCTCATCAGGAAGTCAGATTCCATTTTTTGATAATCAAGAGTGATTCCCAGAAACTCGAGGGATCTAGGCAGACTAACTTTTTTTTTTTTTTTTTTTTGAGCAATAGGAACACCAAAGTGCTCACACATTTGGATAAATTTATTGAGGGTATCTTCGCATATTGAGGAACCATAAGGACCGATAAACAAAAAATCGTCTAAATAATGGAGGATACCTGCATCCTTACAATTAGTTTGTAAAACCCAATGAAGAAATTAAGAAAAACTTTCAAAATACGAACATGACAAAGAAAAGCCCATTGGCAGGCACTTATCAAAAAAAAAAAAAAAAAAAAGCAGTCATCAAAATAAAAATCTAAAGAATTAAATCCACACGGGTGAACAGGAAGAAGTCTAAAAGCAGACTTAATATCTGACTTGGACATTAAAGCATTAAAACCAAATTTCTTGAGGATAAGTGGTGAATTAGCCGGAAAGAGCCCTCATCTATTTTTTTTTTTTGGCATAATACCCAATGGTGATATATGGAAATTAACAAACAGCGGGGTTAAAAAAGAGCCTGAAACTCTGCTTAATTGAATTTCATTAATAATTTTATCCCTAGCTACCTCAGGGTGAGCCTTTAAAGAGGGTAAATTAGGAACAACAAAACAACCCGCCCCTTTAAATTGTGGGATAAATAATCATTCAGAAAAACCATTAAAAAGCAGCTCACTGGTCTCCTGGTTGGGATATTTGCTTAGCCATACTGACATGTTTGCCAGAATCACTGGCATCTGTGCTTTTTGAATTAGGCTCCTTACGTGAGGACTGTTGAGCTGCTTGTTACTTAAAACATTTAGACATAGGGTGTGAGTTACCACAGAACGAGCATTCATGGCGGAATCTACAGTTGTTCCACTTACAAAAGGAATCGTTGAAAGCGAAACAAACACCGCATTTACTTGAACTAGAAGGGGTGAACGGATAATTTGTGCCTGAAAGCTTCATCATAATTCCAGCTTCCAGGATTATGTCCAAGTGCTGAAATATCTTGCTGCAGAAATGGGGAGATTTTTCACCCAAAACTGCAGCAAAAACAGAAAAAGCTTGCACCCAGTTATTGAAAGATTTAAAGATGGATAAAATGATTATTCCAAATAAGCTCTTTAACAGAAGGGCTTAAATGGAATCCTAAGGGAGACAGCTCACATGTCAGAGCTTCTTTAAAAGAGTTAACAGGGGCGGTGTTAGCTGATGAATTGTCAGAGATTGCAGCACTGTGTACAGCTGATGTGACAGCAAGGGGGGGGGGAATAGCTTCTTTTAAAGTTACAGCTAACACTTTCTTTATGATGTCTTTTTAATGTGAGTGTGGGACAGACAAAGAAACATTGAAAGTCTCACCCCTTGATGAATGCTGGTCGTTTCTCTGCTCCATACAGCAGCTGGAGCTCGAGCCCTCCATGTTGGGCAAGCTCATATGGGAAGCTGCTGTAAGCGGCGTTTCTTCATCCTCTTCTGAGTGTGATGACAGGGGATCCTCCCGAACCGGTGGTCTGGACCGCAGCAGCAGAAGCCACCGCTGTTGTAGAATCCAATGACACCGCAGCGCTTTTACGGCTGCTGTGTGTTGAAGACATCCCGGCCGCTTCAGATGAGGCGGTCGGCGCTCTGTCATGACGCTCGTGGTGGAAGTCTCGCGCTGGGCTGCGAGAATTCTGAGGAGGGCGGCGCCGCAACTTCCTTCTTCCTTCTTGGACACTGCGGCTGGAAGCAGGCGGCGACGCCGAAGGAGAGTATGGGGTCCTTTGCCTCCTGCGCCTCCCTGAAGCGGTGGGTGTCGGCAGGACCAGAGAGGCTTGACACGGCGACCGAAGGGTATCTTCTGGAGGATGAGGGACAGCATCGGCAGGCGCTAAGATAGGTTTCATAGCCAGGCACTGCCTCAGCCAGTCCGCTCCATCCTTGCCGTCGGCTCTAGTCAGGAGCTGTTGCAGGAGATTCTCCGTCCTGGGGTATGTGTCTTCTTTATCTTCTTCCGCTGACAGAATGACCAGATACCACAAAACAGGTGTGTATATATTCAAAAAAAGAGCGGCAAAGCTGCTTACAGCCAATAGAAAACCGTTACAATAGCTGCCAAACATACCAGAAAAAACTGGATAAAACCAGTTTCACACTTTCAGAGATGACTGACCTGACCTTTACTTGACCTTTCTTCTGACAGAAAGCCATATTAAATGACAGGGTCCATGAGGCCATGAGACCCCCGCTATATTTCTTTCAGGTTTACGCGGGGGGGCTAACATTAGTATTTTGATGCCAAAGCCAGGATGGTCTATAAAAAAACAGAATCAATCTTTCAATTATAGCTTTTCTCTGTAAGTTTCACTCCTGGTTTTGGCACACAAAATACTGATACAAAATACTGATACAAAATACTGACGTGTGAATGAGACCTAACCTCTATATGATAACAAGCATGGCACCATTCCAGCTCCCGCTCATCCAGTATTTTCTCAGCGCCTATACTGGTTCTCAGTCATAGCAGCCAATAGTAGTTATTTTGCTATTTCAGAATTCATTATTAAAATCATATATTCGTTAAAAGGGTTATTCATCATCATAAAATGTTTTTGGACATTTTACCAAGGATCTTTAATTTTGAAATCCGAACTGGTGTCCCAATTTCAGTGCTGGGGCGCAAACAAAGTGGAAAGCTCATTGTCTATGTGTCAGTACATCACAAGGGATGGGTATGAAGGGGGCTGGCTGTCGTACTTGGCTCATTAGCCCAACCCATGGATCATACTGATACAAAGAAGGGCCTAGCTGGGCAACTGAAATGAGCCAGACCGCCATCCTTCTTGAATCATGTGTCCAACACAAGATAGGTGATTAGTTGATGGAATTGCAGACGCAGAGCTGTACAGGCTCATGAACCAGACTTCTCTGATAATGATGTGTCGTGGTCCTGAAGAAGGGTCCTATCAGTTTTGTGCACTACTCCAACTAATATCACTGCTTGAATGATTTGGTGACACCAACTGAACAAAAGCCAATGACCAACAGGGGTCTACTTCAAGCCCCTTCCCGAAAATTCTGTTTTTTGAGAACAGATAGGCAGCTTACAGCACCCCTAGACTGCAATTCTGCGCCCATTATCCTAACAACCCTTAGGTCACGGTCTCACGTTGAGTATTTAGTGAGTTTTTTACCTCAGTATTTGTAAGCCAAAATCAGGAGAGAATGAAAAATGGTGGTGACGTGTCTATTATACACTTTTTCTGATTGTCCCACTCGTGGTTTTGGCTTACAAATACTGAGGTAAAAGACTGACCAAATACTCAACATGTGCATGTCGCCTTAGGCATCATGCAGGAAAATAAAACAGAAATGGACAATTCCAAAAACTAAAAAAAAAACAACATGAACCAGTGCCAGGATCCATTAAAGAACAGTAGAGTAAAATATTTCACCAGTAGAGGTCAGACAGGGCAAGGACTCAGATGTGAAGGATTGTCACATACGCATTTTGCTT
This sequence comes from Ranitomeya variabilis, assembly GCF_051348905.1. Taxonomy (NCBI): domain Eukaryota; kingdom Metazoa; phylum Chordata; class Amphibia; order Anura; family Dendrobatidae; genus Ranitomeya; species Ranitomeya variabilis. Next base: position 62,394,538 of record NC_135237.1, on the reverse strand, counting down.
TATTACTGTATTGTTAACATTGTTACCTATGATTGTTGTGTTTGAAACTGTTAAACTGTAAAGCACTGCGGAATATGTTGGCGCTATATAAATAAAGATTATTATTATTATTATTACGCAAAAAATGCTCCGAGTGTCATTGGTGTTTTTCATCTGAGTTTCATCAGTTTTTGTCTGTCAATGTTCGGCCTCATTCACAACTAGTCAGATTTTTTCACATGCCAGAAATACTGACAGAGTTTCATCAGTGATTTTTAGTCAGAGTTTCATCAGAGTTTGGTCTGAGAGTCATCAGTTTTTCTCGTACATGAAAAGGGGAAAAAAACCTCTATTCACATACTACAGTCTGTAAATGGGACCGCACTGGGATGTCACACACATGCTGTCCGACTGCTTCACAGACCCATAGATTGCATAGCCGATTCTGATCTGACACTTGGATCAAAATAAGACATGTCTCTGTGGTTTGTGCAGACCACTTGGTCAACGAAAAATCATGGACATGTGAAAGCCCCATAGACTGTCACAGGTACAATGGCTATCCCTGAAAAATACAGACATCAATCGTACGTACGTGAAAAATGAGGCTTAATATCAGTAATTTTCACTGATAAAACAATAAATTACAAAGCTTCTCACATTCATTGCAATGTTAATCTTGGACAGCACACGGATGGCATCTGTGTTCTAGCAGTGATTTTTTACGGACCCACTGACTTGCATTGGCAATTTTAATCCGTGACTTGGATGAAAACTAACATTTGCCAGTGATTCTCTGGGGACCAATCAACCAACAAGAAAACACAGATATGTGAACAAAAACGTACACTGTAATGGGTAAGTGTTCTATCACCCTACAACATGATGTGAAAACTGGACGTGTGAATGAGCACCTCAATGGAAGGGCAAATCAATGGCATGGCACCACAATGGATGGGCACCATGATGGATGGGCACCTCAATGGATGGGCACCTCAATGGATGGGCACCTCAATGGATGGGCACCACAATGGATGGACACCTCAATGAAAGGGCACCTCAATGGATGGACACCTCAATGGATGGACACTACAATGGATGGACACCTCAATGAAAGGACACATTAATGGATGGGCACCTTCAATGGAAGAACACATCACTGGATGGGCACCTCAATGGATGGACACCACAATGGATGGGTACCTCAATGAAAGGACACATTAATGGATGGGCACATTCAACGGAAGAACACATCAATGGATGGGCATCTCAATGGAGAGCTTCAAAAGAATAACAACCATTTCCTGTAAAATGGCCAATGCTGTGTACCCAATGTAGCACCTACTGACAATCTAATGTTTAATGGGTTGTCTGACAGCACAGGTTTCTGGCAGCAAGTCTTAGGGCTTGTACACACGTAGCATTTTTGCTAAGTTTTTCTTGTCAATTTTGTAGGGCGTAAAAGGAAGGGAAAAAAACAGCAACAGCAGCAAAATTAATTAGATCCCTAAAATATCAATCACATGTTGCATTTTTAATCCTTGGATCCTTTGACCTGTGGGAAGTTAAGAAGTGTAACATGTCAATTCTTTCAGCAGTTTTACTTTTTTCCTCTTTAAAAATACCTAACACTGAGTAGCAAAAAAAAAAATACCCCCAAAAAATTGGATCAAAAACCTCTGGAAAAGGATACAGTGTGAACATACCCTAACTCTTCACGTACCATAGGGGATAACAGTGATTGTAGAAGCACGGAAATCTATTGAATAGTAATAGATACCAATCCGTGACCCTGTTTCCAGCCTTATATAGAAGGTCAGAGAGTGGAGGGAGCGCTCCTGAACACGACGACATATCACCAGCACAATGTGCGACCGTAATTATACATAACGCACACAAACGATATCATTACAAACAATGAAACCTATTTATAGAGGTGAGATGAGCAAGTGCGAAACAGCTGCACTGTTTTTTGTTGTTGTTTTTTTTAATAAGACACCAGACGACTAGAATGAACTTATTTCTGTGACCATGTGAACCATTAAGTGGTGGAATACTTCACAGATTTACATGATAAAAAAAGGGCGGGAGAGAGAGAGGATTAATGAAACTGCAGAAAAATTGTAAGAAAACAGATTGTTAAATAAAATACTTGGAGCTATGCAAATATATATTAAGCAAAAGAAGAAAAATAATCATATATATTATATTAATATATACCACACATAGGAAATGTTTTGTTCCCATGGTGACGATCAACAAATTAAAAGATTAAGTGCGCAGAGTTCTGTTTCTATGGAAACCAACATGTCTCCCAGGTTTCATTCATTGCCAAGATATTTTCAGAACTGGAAAATTGAGAAAATGAATTCTACAGGTAAGTGGGTGTAACTACGTGCCACCAGCAGTGAAATAATAAAATACAGCATGGTAAGGAGAACAATAATGGAATAAAGGAGTTAAAAAATAAAAAAGTCGAAAAATAAGGTCAAATTAGAAACAGAATGTATTCACATTTTTGCTATTTGCAAATGTTTTTTTTTTCTAGAAACAAAACAAAAAAGCATTTAGAAAATTTTAATGAAAAAAATTAATAAAAAACATTCATTATAATTGTTTCCGCTAAATAAAAAAAACAACAACCTAACAGAAAAAAAACATGCCAGTGAGGAGAAATCAAGTGTAGAAGTCATATGCAAATCAGGTATGAAGTGCACTGGGGGTGTGACTGTGCACCTGGAAGAAGCAGACCAAAGCTTCTGACACGCCCCCAGTGCACTTTCAGCTGGATTGTCATATGACTTCTGCACTAGATTTCTTAAGATCAAGTATCATATTTATTGGGGGGGGGGGTAGGCTGCTTTTAATATAAGAACGATCTTGAACCAGTAAACTGAACGCCAAATATCAAAATGTTCTGAAATTGAAAGTATTTATCTATCAAATTAGAAAGAAATATTCACCATAAATTCCCTGCTGCGCCTGCCCCAATGCTTCCCCCAGGCCCCCCACAAGGCTCGGTTTACTGAGACAAAGCAGCATTGATGCGGGTGTCACTATACGACTTCCACAGCCAAAAACTAGCTATAGCGGTGATATGTCCACCCAAGTAAAGTCACTCAGTTTTACTCCCATTGTAAATGGTTTGTAAAAAAATGTCACGGGGTTGGCCAACCCCTTTAAAAAAACATGGATGAACTTGATAGGATGAATGCATTTATGAGCCAACAAAAAAATGCCTAAATTGAAAAAAATATATAACAAAGTACATACACTTGGCACAACATACTAGATAAGCTCTGCACATCCTACATTACTAAATGCAGTAGAACAATGCTCCTCCTATCTGACTTCTGGATAATGTGTGCAAAACTGTAAAGCGCTGCGGAATATGTTAGCGCTACATAAAAATAAAGATTATTATTATTATTATTCTGGTGAGGTCAGAGACTGACACATTGAGTGCGTCTCCTGCGCGGCTCTCTAGTTTTGTGTAAACCTGTAAGGGGGTAGAAGAAGACGCTGAGTCAAGAAGAAGCTTTGTGTTATAATATGAATACTAATGTTTTACAGTTATGTGCTTTTAGAAAAGAATTTGCATTTTATCCTTATGGCCGGTTTGTGTTTTCCTGGAGGTTTGACCTCAAAGTCATACTTGATGATTTGGGAGGCCTGTCCATAGGGGAACCATTACAAGGCATAGGGATATAGTGGCAGCAGTTTGGGTAAGGTATAGTTAACATTTGGGATTAGTGCACATATGGAGAGGGGTTAGACTGGATAAAAAGGGGAAGCACGTCATAGTTAGAGAAGGGAGTTCAGTTAGGTTCAGTCATAGTCTCAGACAGTGTCAAGATCGAAAGTTCAAGGTCAGACAGTTATCCTGAATCTGGATGTAGAAGCTCATTGCAATTAGCTCTACAAGCACCTTCTTGATTTTTGCCCCTCTATTATGGAGTGATATCCTTACAGTACCCAACAGTTACCTCCACCTTCTGCAGCTAATTAAAGGGAACCTATCACCCCGTTTTTTAAAAATTAGATAAAAAAAGTGTGAAATAGGGGCAGAGCTGGGCTTTACATTAGTGCCTTTTTGGTGCTTTTACACCCCCGTTAGGCTGCCGAAATACCTTTGTGAAGTGGCCGTTTTGTCCTGTCACTCAAGTTGGTCAGGTCGGATGGGCGTGGTCACAGCGCTGTTTCTCCCCCAGATCAGGCTCATCATTACGTTGGTGGCGTAGTGGTGTGCGCATGTCCAAAGAGAAGATCCACTGCCCAGGAGATTCAAAACAGCGCGGTCTACGCTATTCGCCGTTTACCGGTGGGCGCGGCCATCTTTCCTGTGGCCGCGCGTGCGCAGATGGAGCGCTCTGCTGCCCGGGGCTTCAGGAAAATGGCCGCCGCGATCTCCATCTGCGCACGCGCGGAATCCCGCGGCCATTTTCCTGAAGCCCCGGGCAGCAGAGCGCTCCATCTGCGCACGCGCGGCCACAGGAAAGATGGCCGCGCCCACCGGTAAATGGCGAATAGCGTAGACCGCGCTGTTTTGAATCTCCTGGGCAGTGGATCTTCTCTTTGGACATGCGCACACCACTACGCCACCAACGTAATGATGAGCCTGATCTGGGGGAGAAACAGCGCTGTGACCACGCCCATCCGACCTGACCAACTTGAGTGACAGGACAAAACGGCCACTTCACAAAGGTATTTCGGCAGCCTAACGGGGGTGTAAAAGCACCAAAAAGGCACTAATGTAAAGCCCAGCTCTGCCCCTATTTCACACTATTTTTATCTAATTTTTAAAAAACGGGGTGATAGGTTCCCTTTAATACACACTTGCTGAAGACTTAAATATCTTCAGTCTCTTCAGCAAGGTGCTGCTTCATTTCCCTCTGTCTGGTTGGAAGTTCTAGCAGTCATCTTGTGTCTTCTTGGAGTACTCTTGGAGGATTGCTGGCGTGATATCTCGGTGGTCTTCTCAAGCTAAGTGTATCCCCTCGATTGTCCACTTTGTCTTTAGTTGTGTTGGGAGCTGACTAGCGTTCACCGCATACCCTCCCTATCCAGAGCCTTTTGCTATGGTCAGGCAGGGATTAGGTTCCTGCTCGGCGATTGGTGCGGAACCTGTTTAGGGCAGACAGGGTGTTGTTAGATCTGCCTAGGGGTCTCCACTGCCCTCTTCCCTAGTGTTTTTGCTTTCCCTCCCTCTCCCTGTTGTTGTGTTGTTTTGCACCTTGCTTCTCCCTCACCCAGTGTCACACTAAGCTTCCAAACAGCAGGAGGACGCACCGAGCCTAGCATAGATCCCGGGACAGACCAGGGCTTATGGCCCAGAAGAGGCATTGGAGTTTATGTCTCACTCTCTCCTAAGAGAATGAGTCTGTTTGGGGAAGATCAAGAGATCAAGAGGCAACGGTGGTGGCCCTCTGGAAATCAGGGTTGTTAGACAGAGAGTCCCTAGTGCCAACAACAGCTGTTGAGGTGGGGACAGTTTGGGCAGAAAGGAGGCAAGACCTTGAAACATATTGTGAAACGGGAACAATAACCAAAAGTGGCTCTGCCCCATAATGTGTGCTGCAGCCAAACACACCTGAACTGTACGGTAAAACTGAACCTGTTGAACCGGACCCAAGGTCTCCTGGTGTGTGTGTGTGTGTGTGTGTGTGTGTGTGTGTTACTAATCGCGGACCCAAGGACACAGATGTACCAGAGGCTTGCAGCCCACAAGTGAGTACAGAACACATCCTACAGCACAACACACGGCAGATTTCTGTTTAGAAGAGGGGTTTCAGGGTGAAGAAAACTCAGCACCAAGCCGTGGCGCCCTCTTCAAACTGCCCACTGTTGGTCCCTACCAGTGGGCCCCTTTTTAATAGGACACGTACTCTCTTTATGATTTTTTTGAATCCAGAGAAAACGCATTGGAAGATGGGTTTTTAGTGGGAGTGATACACTTAAGTTCTTCCCTTGTTAGGGAAAGGGTCGATGTAGGGACAATATAGGGGTAGTCCTGCTATTAAAGAAGATTATACAGTCATTCTGACAAGAATTTTAAAAAGTACATACAACAGCCTCATCAGGCCTATGATCTATTCAGTAAAGTATGCAGTTTTTTATTGTGAAATTTGCTGACAGGTCTGCTTGAAAATTAGTAGAGAAAGGATTTAGATTCTAAAACATTTGCAGATTAGTCTCACAGTGGCACCTCCAAGCTGACATGGACCTACAGCAACTTGTGGTGATGACAATGGCAAATACAGATGTGTCTAGGCAGATACTATTCTCAATAGAGAAATAACCATACTTACTATAGAAAAAGAAGAAAAATCTATTTTAGGCTCTTATCATTCGATGTAGACTCTCTGGAGCTTATAAAAATTCTTCCATGAATTATGCAGCGAGAAATTGTTGCATAAAACATTGATTGTACCTTACGAGAGATGTGCTGGCATACGCTGGGGTTTTAAGCAAAAACTGGATTAGCTAGACAGTCATTGCAATCCAAGTGCTACTATTAACATACAGATTTTCAAAATCATCTTTCCCCTCTTGGATTTTTTATTTTTTCACAGCTCCTGTAACAGATGCAAAACGAGAGAGATAGAACCCTGGCACCCAAATCAAAACGTATTACAGAATCAAAGTCCTAACGACCTGCTAATGAGGGAGGGTGATTAGACGCGCGCGGGGACTCTTAGGTGACGTCAGACCTACAAAGAAATATGAAGCTTAAAAAACCTTCAAGTCTCTCCTTGGCAGCAGAAAACACTGTGTAACTATCCCGGTCATAGCTGAAGGGGGTCCCTCCAGGACCACCACATACAACAATTTTACAAGCATGGCTAGAAAACAGTTTACCATGGCAACCAGGGCGCAAAGAGGCTGACACCATTATCTCGTTAGGAGACTAAAAGGAAATTTACAAAATTTCTCTGCACAAACTGATAGTAAGTAATGGTTAATACTGAAGCTTTTAGGATACATTGCTTAAAGAGTGACCATCATATTAATTTTCGTTTTGTAAGTCAATGGTATGCCTGATAATAAGAAACTTTATAATTTATCTTATCAGAGAAATCTGCTTCTTTCTCCTCCTGGACTGATCTCTCATTCTCAAAATTCTCAATTCATAGGTAAAATCTGAATTCAGTGAAAACAGAATGTTACATTACAGAGATAGGAGATGACAGTTGGTGCTGATAAGATTCTATGTAGAGGGGAGGTGGGAGGGGCAAAAGACAGAGCTCCTCCCTTCTACACAGAATCTTAAGCGTTGACAGTTATTTTTTTATAACATTCTATATAAAAGGGACGGGAGTGCAGGAAGGAGGAGCTCTGTCTTTTGCTCTTTCCAGCTCCTCCCCTTTACATCGAGGAGGAGGAAGGACGAGCAAAAGACAGCTCCTCCATCCTCCTTTCCCCTCCCTTCTACATAGAATCTTATAAAAAAAATAAAACAACCGTCATCTTCTAAGATTCTAAGTAGACAGGAGGGGAAAGGAGGATGGAGGAGCTGTCTTTTGCTCGTTCTTCCTCCTCCCTACAGAGGTGATGACAGTCGTTACTTATAAGATTCTATGTAAAGGGCAGGAGTTGGAAAGAGCAAAAGACAGAGCTACTCCTTCCTGCACTCCCCTCCCTTCTACATAGAATGTTATCAAAAAAATAACTGTCAACTCTTAAGATTCTAAGAGAGGTGAGGAGGTGGAAGGAGCAAAAGAAAGAGCTCCTCCCTATCATTACAGGGCAACTGCCTTCGTGCCTCCTAGTCCAACCATGCCCCCAGCACTGATTAGCAGCTCTCTGTCACTATACAATGTACATAGAAATCAGCGGTGGGGTTATACACAGCTCAACAACTGAGCTCTGCTAAATCTGCAACTGTGACTCTATCATAACTGCTGCACCCAGTAAACTAAGTGCTGCACTGCTGGAATCAGGGTCTCTGTCCCTAAACTAAGAGTGCTGTCAGATTACAAAGCAAAAAATAAAAAATACCTATTACCTAATACATATTACCCTATAAAATGTAATGTCATGTCATCCTCACCTTTACTTATGCAATCTGTTGCTTCATTACTGAAAATCGCTGCTTTTCATGCATATGAAAATGAGGCGTATGTGCTCTTGGATTGACACTTTCCAATTCTCTGCATTCCTGCCTCTATCCCCTGCCAAGTCCCACCTTGATCTGCATGACTGACAGTTTCCTAGCTGTGAATCCAAGTGAGTGAGATGTCAATCATGCAGGGGAAGGTGGGGCTGGGCAAGGAATAGACCTGTGGAGGAAGAGACTTTGTTAGTGCTTTTACACTCCCAGGGTGCATACGGATTCAAATTGCTATTTTTTTTTGCAATCAAGGAGCAATGGATTGCAGAAGTACAAGGTGTGCACGACATTACATTTCCGCGAACAACATGAACTTGTAAAAAGATTTTGGGGATGGATCATGTTTACAGATTCTCATTAAGAGCCTAAAATAAATTGCCTAATGAAGTGCACTGCAAAGTGTCGTAACTAACAATGCCGCATACAATAATTAAAAAAAAGTTTATAAAATGTTGCTACTCTTTAATAGAAAAAAAAGAAAAGGAAAACTCTAGGAAACTAGATATAGTTTTTACAGAGAATGATCGCAAACACTAAAGGGGCAGACAGACGGCCGTGTAACTTGTGCGAGGATCGCATTGCAATCCTCGGACTCTTAGTCGGCTTTCCTGAACGGAGCATGACAGCTGCATAGAAATACATCACGTTGTCACGCTCAGGTCATGAGAGGTGTTGGGCCAGTCCGAAGATTGCGATGTGATCCCCACATGAGAAATACGGCCGTCTGTCTGCACCCTGAAGGTCCCTCTACACCTTTCAAACAAAATCAGCAAAACTACCGACCATCTAATGTGTATGGGGCCTGACCAACTGTTTAGGATCAGGCATGATCAATTGCAGCCACCAATCCTTTTGTTTCCCTCTGGTCTCCCCATTGAAAATATAAGAGCTCTTGGCCAAGTGGGAATGTGTATGGAGAAGGCGGGAGAGACAGCCATTGGCCAATCACTCTTGAAAGCTCATTGGCACCATAAGGCACCTGTATACTTGGTCAAGATCAACATCACATGCATAAATTTCAATAATAATAATAAAAAAATGATAAATATATTTCTAATTAGGATTAGTGTAATCATGAACTAGGTGGTCATTAAATAATAGCAATTATAAGATTGGTGCGATCATGAATTAGGTGGTCACTAAATAATAGTAAATGTAAGATTAGTGCGATCATGAACTAGGTGGTCATTAAATAATAGTAAATGTAAGATTAGTGCGACCATGAACTAGGTGGTCATTAAACAATAGTAAATGTAAGATTAGTGCGACCATGAACTAGGTGGTCATTAAACAATAGTAAATGTAAGATTAGTGCGATCATGAACTAGGTGGACATTAAATAATAGTAAAGGTAAGATTAGTGCGATCATGAACTAGGTGGTCATTAAACAATAGTAAATGTGAGATTAGTACGATCATGAACTAGGTGGTCATTAAATAATAGTAAATGTAAGATTAGTGCGATCATGAACTAGGTGGTCATTAAATAATAGTAAATGTGAGATTAGTACGATCATGAACTAGGTGGTCATTAAATAATAGTAAATGTAAGATTAGTGCGATCATGAACTAGGTGGACATTAAATAATAGTAAAGGTAAGATTAGTGCGATCATGAACTAGGTGGTCATTAAACAATAGTAAATGTGAGATTAGTACGATCATGAACTAGGTGGTCATTAAACAATAGTAAATGTAAGATTAGTGCGATCATGAACTAGGTGGTCATTAAATAATAGTAAATGTGAGATTAGTACGATCATGAACTAGGTGGTCATTAAATAATAGTAAATGTAAGATTAGTGCGGTCATGAACAAGGTGGTCATTTCACCAAGAAATGTGATGTTGACAACTAACATTTTAGAATTTCCATTCCAGCACAACAAAAAAAAGTCTCCCAAATTTTGCAAAAGAAATCAGTGCATCGAACTTGGCAAGATTCCTAAATATTCACATTTTCAAAACAATTTTGGTAATACGAGCGGTGGAAAAGTGGAAAGTGATTTTGAGAAGTTTAGAAGTTGGACTGTTATATTTAACCGTTTTTATCTTAAATTGCAGCTTTACAATATTAGAACCTCTACTGCAGGACTTCATAAAAAGTGGCGGCAAGAATCTGCGTATTGAGAAATTTCAAACCAATTATATTGTGACTTCAGGGCTTTATATCAGTTTCTGATTAATAGCAGATTTCCACTTGAGGAAAATAAACATATTAAAAAATGAATGTTGCTGTAATAAAGCCATCGTCATTTTCTGCATTTGAATGACTGCTGCCACTTAAAAGTTAAGTCTTCTACAAATGGATACTTCAATCTTTATTTCTCTTTTTTGCATAACCATTTTACTGTAGCACGTTATGCAGATGGGTTTTCTGGTGTGCAAAATAATTGCAATAGTAAAATATAATTACCGTAATACAATTATCAGGAATCAATATGATTGCCTTAAATTGTGAATCTGTCACCAGATTTTAAAATACACATTGTATACATTAATAAACAGATCATATAGACCTGATGAGACTAGTGTATTTACTTTGAAAATCTGTGCCAGAATGGCTGTATAATCCAGATATTAAGATGAGCACTCTATGAGTCCAGCTACAGAGTGAGAGCTCATAAGTCCAAGTGTATTTAGTCTTCTCCTGCCCAGGCTGACAGACAACTGCAGTTTGTACTGAGCAGGTGCAGATCTCAACAGCAGGAGGGACGTTTAGGAGCTGTCAATCACACTGGGCAGAGACTGAGTTTACACTTTAAAAAAAAGAGTTTCAAGAAGTATCGCTTCTCGTTGTGGAGAGTGACATGCTAAGCATGTCGAGGTGAGGAGACTTAAAGCCGCAATGCTCCTCTGGGAAATATGCAAATTGTCTCTTCAGAGAGGAAGAGGACAAGGCTCGTTAAAGGGTCGACATTGACTGTTAGGATTGCCACTTCCTATAGGTGGCACTAGAGTTCTAGTCCTCTTCCTCTCTGAAGAGACAATTTGCAAAAAAGAGTTTAAAACCATTGTGTCATGGAATTTTTAAGGTACGGGAACTACACCAGTCTCATCAGGTCTAAAAGATCTATTTAGTAAAGCATGAACTTTGTATCTGATAATCTGGTAACAGAGACTGTCTACCCATGGATGCCACTTATTGACTCCAAATAGGTTTCAAATTCTGTGGGGATGAATGTATATCTTTATAGGTCTTGTACTTCATCTCCAGCTGACATCAGTCCACTAGGAAAATAGGGCACAATTTTACTCCAAAAATCTGCACTCATGAAAAATCCAATAGTTAAACTGTGATTAACACCTGTCCTGAGGTATAGTGGAATTAATGCTACAAAAATCCAAAATATGCAAATAAAATGGATTAATATTCAGCAGGGGAGAGCACCGGCTAAGTTTAATGTATCAGGGACTTGGTTACAATAAGCTTTCTCAATTGTAATAAAATGATTTGCCAGCCGCCCACAAGTATAACGTTCTCTCCTCATAAATCCAGGCCAGAAATTCACTTAAAAACCAAATTGCCGAGAACCTGTACAAATTCTCCGGAAAACTTACAGCTTCATATCAATGCAATGAGCTTTTCTCTACTTGGATGATCACTCGCTTTCAATACAATGAAAAGCTTCAAGTTACCAATCTACAAAATTTAGATTTTTAATTTTAGTAGAAACTGACTTTTTCTCTATGAAATTCTACCTGTAGTACTCCCAGTGTGGCAGTATGGGTGTGTGTTTAGTCCATCTGGAGTAATCAGTTCCCTGCTATGGGTAATGAGACCGCACCACACCCTATTTATACTCCCAGCTTACTGCTAGGTGCTGCCAGATGTAGTTACCTTCTGTGGTTCAGTCCCCATGTTATCTGCTCCTGTTCACTTGTTATATTCCTGTTGTCTGAGCACGGCCTGTTTTCTGACCATTCTCTTGCCTTACGATTTTGTATCTTGACTGTCCTCCTAGTTCTGACCCCACTACCCGAGTACGCTTGCCAGCCCCTGCACCATCGGTCGCAGACTGCCTGCAGCTCTGAAATCCTCCTCCGCCCCAGGCCTCAGTTTGCATGACAAAGAGGTGAAGTCCTTGCTGTACGCAGATGACCTACTTTCCCCAACCGAAAAAGGCCTCCAAGACAGACTGGCAGTTCTTTAAACATTCAGCACTACATGGGTGCTGCCCATCAACCAAAAGAAGACAAAAGTCATGGTGTTTAAGAGAAGGAACCAGAACAAAACCCACACAGTCTCCCTCACATTAAATGGTTCAATGCTGGAGAAGACCAGCAGCTATGCCTACCTCGGTCTGGAGCCAAGCCAAACCAGGAATCTAAAGCAAGCAGCAGAGGCCCTGAAAAGAAGTGTGCAGAACCTTCTTCACCATCAGAAGACAACTGTAACACCTCAAACCACTAGTGAGAGTCTAGCTTAAGACCAAAAGCAACATACCCAGACCAGACAAAGTGAGATCTCAGCTCAACCAAAGTCATCCACCTGGAGTTCTGCAAATATCTCCTCCAGGTCCATTGCAGCACCTCAAATATAGCCTATCGGGCAGAGCTGGGCCAATTCCCCATATGGCTCACTATACACAAGAGGGTGCTATCACACCTGGCACACATACACAGCAGCAACTCCAGCTCCTACCATCATAAAACCCTGCTGAGCCAAAGCTCAGAGCAAGCCAGGAACACCGGCAGCCAGTCCAGTTAAAGTCAGCAACACACCCTAACAAAAGCCCAAATCAAGGGGACCTCAGAGAGCTGCAAGAAGCGATACATAAAGGGATGGAAATGTGAATTAGAGAACACCCAGAATCTCACCATTTATCGGTAACTGCGGAGGGACTACGCTTTGGCTCCATATCTGGAGAGATTACACTACCCCAAAGACAGGCAGAACAGGAGTCTGTACGAACTGCCTGCAGCCTAGAGGTGGAAGCCGGGCAGCACTGACAGACATACAAGCAGCGGAGTACAGACTGTGCCAGCACTGCCAGGAAGGAGCCCTGGACGATGAGGCATACTTCCTGCTGCACCGCAACAAATACTCAGCACTGAGGGCCTCCCACTTCCAGAGACTCTCCACTCACATGGATGAGTAGAGGAAACTTTGCATCCTACTGGCGTAAGAGGAATCAACGGTGGAGATCACCACCCAATATGACACCATATGTCATAAGCTGAGAGGAACGTAAGACCTCCAAATGGACTATTGCCCAAATTTTGCACCTCAACATCCCATCCCCATAAGCCCCTTCCCCTCCCGTCACACTTATTTTTTCTACCTTTGGCAACACTAATTGTATTTTGGTCCTGCCAATAAAGCCTATTTGAATATGAATTTGAGAGAGAGAGTGAGAGTGTGACTCTACAAGAGAGTGAGAATTGGCTCTACAAGAGAGTGAGAATTGGCTCTACGAGAGAGTGAGAATTGGCTCTACAAGAGAAAGAGAATTGGCTCTACAAGAGAGAGAATTGGCTCCACGAGAGAGAGAATTGGCTCTACAAGAGAATTGGCTCTACAAGAGAGAGAATTGCTCTACGAGAGAGTGAGAATTGGCTCTACAAGAGAGAGAATTGGCTCCACGAGAGAGAGAGAATTGGCTCTACAAGAGAATTGGCTCTACAAGAGAGAGAATTGCTCTACGAGAGAGAGCGAATTGGCTCTACCAGAAAGAATTGGCTCTACGAGAGAGTGAGAATTGGCTCTACAAGAGAGAATTGGCTCTACGAGAGAGAATTGGCTCTACAGGAGAGAGAATTGCTCTACGAGAGAGAGAGAATTGGCTCTACGAGAGAGAGAAAATTGGCTCTACGAGAGATAGAAAATTGGCTCTACGAGAGAGAGCGAGAGAGAGAGAATTGGCTATATGAGAGAGAAAGGGAGTTGGCTCTACGAGAGAGAGTTGGCTCTATGAAAGAGAGAGGGGGAGAGAGTTGGCTCTACGAGAGAGAGAGGAGAGAGAATTGTCTCTATGAGAGAGCGAGAGAGAATTGGCTCTATGAGAGGGAGAGAATTGGCTCTATGAGAGGGGGAGGGGGAGAGAGAGCGTGCGAGAGAGAGAGTGTGTGACTTGGTGCTGCTTGGCTCTACTACTAGAGCACGAGGGATACATATATATTTTTCTTAGCAGTTTGGTTATCCATTATTGTCCATGGGGTTCAGATAGTGCTCTGTCACCAGAGTAGAATTTTCTATAAAGTTTGGGTCAGGTGCCAGAACCTGAACTATCACCGGTCCTCCCATCATAGCTCCTGATGCCCCAAGGGAGTGATAAAATTTTCTGAATAGGACATACATTTGCAAAGTGCTGGTTTATTACCTTATTACAGTACATTAATTTTCTTTAGATCTGTCCTTTATTCCCGGATGCAGTGTATAATTATAAGGTCATGGACCTGAGGTGCCATATAATCCCTCCACCACTTCTAAGGCTCGCACACTTTCACCTTCAGGATTTATTGATTATTATGTTTATGCTTTATTTTTTCAATTGTTTTGGAAACTGTGGCTTTACATAAGATCTGATTACCGTAGTCATTGACAAAGATCTGTTACTACTGACTGCTAGACAGCTGCGAGGACACAGTATATCACAATGGACATTTTTTTACGCTGACATCTGCCATCAGGGGAGAGAGAGAGGCTCTTATCCATGTAAAATTGTTGCTGATCCTTCTAAAGCAGGTTTGGTTAAGGGTATGTGCACACGTATTCTTGAGGTCTGCGGATTTTTCCGCAGCGGATTTGTGAAAACCGCAGGTAAAAGGCACTGTGCTTTACCTGCGGAATTACCGCGGTTTTTGTGCGGATTCCACTGCGGTTTTACACCTGCAGTTTTCTATTATGGAGCAGGTGTAAACCCGCTGCGGATTCCGCACTAAGAATTGACATGCTGTGGAATGTAAACCGCTGCGTTCCCGAGTGCTTTTTTCCGCAGCATGTGCACTGCGGATTGCGTTTCCCATAGGTTTATATTGTACCGTAAACGCATGGGAAACTGCTGCGGACCCGCGGATGCGGAAACGCTGCGGATCAGCGCAAAATCTGCAGCGTGTGAACATAGCCTAACTCTTCCTTTATCTGTATGGGCAGCTTAAAAGAGGTCACCAGGTCAAAAGTCTCCAGGTTTTGCCCCTATTTTATCTTAGCTGCACCCAAGTATACCATTTTCTGTTTTCAATCTACAAAAGGGATCCAAAAATATGGGCTTTTTTATGTTTAAGGGCCTTTACTAGGGGGGTGTTATGCACAGGTTAATAATAATACAGAGCAGCCTAAAGACCCCCCCAGAGATATGAGCCACAGTCCATTAGGAAACAACGTGCAAACTGGTACTAAATAAAAGAAGCCATTTCTTTTAGAACCGTATGGATTTAAAAAATAAAATAAAAATGGAGTATTCAGGGGAGCGGAGGAAATAAAAGAACAAAAACTGGCCACTTTTGAGCCTATGACTGCTCCTATTAGGGTATGTTTCCACGTTCAGGAAACGCTGCGTGTTTGACGCTGTGCAGAGCCGCAGCGTCAAACACGCAGCGTCCAGATGTTACAGCATAGTGGAGGGGATTTTATTAAATCCCGTCTCCACTATGCGTGGTAACACGCACCCGGCGGCCCTGCGATTACGGACATGCTACACGTCTTTTAAGATCGCAGCATGTCCGTATACCTTGCGGCGACGCTGCGCCGCCGCAAGGTATATCATAGGGCCCTATGTGTGGGGTGCGATGATGCCGGATGTGTGCAATGAACACATCCGGCATCATCGCGTCACAGAAGGGGGCGGGGCTTAGGGCGGAGCGGGTTTTCCGCTCCGTCCAAACCGCCGGCCATCCTGAAAGTGAACACATACCCTAAGGGAGCCATTGACACGAATACTGGCCCTGTTCTGGTCAAACTGTACTTTCTTGGGGTGTTCTTTAAGAAGCACTAATCCCTATTATTTATTACATAATAAATGTAAGATTGGTGTAGGTTTCACAGCTGGGATCCCCATCAGACCAAGGGATTCTGGATCCTCCATTCCACTCAAGCCACAAAACTAAAGTCAGAAGTGGTTAGCATTGAGAGGTGGTCGAGCGTGCCACGACGGTCAACTTAAAGACTATAGAATGAAAAGAAATAGCCACGCGGTGCGGTTAACTGTTTCCATCAGTTTGACAGATCTAAATGAAGTGCCAGGGTGCATGCTCGATCACCATTTGATCTACTCTTTGGGCCAATGGAACAGGAAGTTCAATCATTTTTGCAATTAGTGGGGATCTTAGAGGTCAAACACCAATAGATCTAGCATTAATCCAGTGAACTGGTGATAACCTTTGAATCGATTACTTCTTTAAAATGAGTGGTTCGAAATACAAATTAATTTTCATCCTAAATCCCTATCTATTTTATGCAATTATCTAAACTATTTTCTAATATAGTTTAATTAAAATGTTCCTATCCTTCCTTAAACACACTATCTAGCGGATTTTCATTCCCCCCCTCCACTTCCTTTTTGATGATGCTCTGTTTTGAGAATCCCTGTGCATGATGGGATACTCAAAGTGTCATGAGGGGGCAGAGGCAGCAGTCATTCTTTCAGCATCTGCCCACTCACTGAGGTGAAGCCTCATCAGTGATCTTCAAGAGCTGGGCTAGTTCCTGAAGGGCAAGTCCCTGCGAGATAAGGACTGTGCACAATGACAGTGCACTCTCGCCAGCTCAAATCGGCAGTAACAAGCCAGCAACAGAGAGCACTGTCAGTATGCATTGTAAGACGAATTCCCGGTGTACAGAGAGCAGCGCTACCTCCGCAACTGTAGTTAGGGAAGGATACGGAATTTTTAATTCAAGTATATTAGAAAATAGTTTACATTTTGGATTTAAATATATATATGCATTTAGGAAAACTAATTAATTTTCATTTTGGACCATCCTTTTAATGTACAAGTGATCACTTGACTACTTTGTCTGTACAATTGCTGTATATGTATTCTGTATAAGATATATGTCCAGTTGTTCTGCAGAAAGGCCGCTGATTTTGAGCATAATTCCAATTTTCAATTAAGTTTTCAAAGCAAATTTGCAAATTTCCCCCTAGCAAATCTTTTAATAGGATTTCAATAAACCTTTAATCACAGAAACAGGAAAAAAATGAATGCAAGAGATCAAAATGCAGAATATTTTAACTTTTTTCTTTTGGTAAATTAAAGCTTTAGATAAAGAGGGATACATGGGACTTGTTGTACCTGGTGCTGGTCATTGACCGCTCCTGCCAGAGATTCAGCTGCTCCCTGTCAACATAGCAGCAGTTTTGCTTCCTATTGACAGGGTGGGACTACTGGTGTCATGCTGATTGACAGCCAGCTTCCCGAATTAGGCAGTGGGAGTCAGTTATCAATCAGCATGACACCAGTACTCCGGCCTGTCAACAGGAAGCAAAACGTTTGCTCTATTGACAGGGAGTAGCTGAATCTGTGGCAGGAGCGGTCAATAGCCGACGCCGGGTACTAAAAACAGGTACCGTAATTACCTCTGTTAGCAACTACATGTCTAAAGTCCTGGATATCCTCTTTAACCCCTTCATGACCTTGGAATTTTCCGCTTTTCTGTGTTCGTTTTTCACTCCCCTCCTTCCCAGAGCCATAACTTTTTTATTTTTCTCACAATACGGCCATGTGTGGGCTTATTTTTTGCAGGGCGAGTTGTACTTTTGATCGACTTCATTGGTTTTACCGTGTCGTGTACTAGAAAATGGGGAAAAAATTCCAAGTGCAGTGAAATTGCAAAAAAAAGTGCAATCCCATGCGTATTTTTTGTTTGGCTTTTTTGCTAGCTTCACTAAATGCTAAAAAAACTGACCTGCCATTATGATTCTCCAGGTTATTACGAGTTCATAGACACCAAACATGTCTAGGTTATTTTTTTATCTAAGTGGTGAAAAAAAATTCCAAACTGTGCAAAAAAAAAAAATTGCGCCATTTTCTGATACCCATAGCGTCTTTATTTTTTGTGATCTGGGGTCGGTTGAAGGCTTATTTTGTGCGTGCTGAGCTGATGTTTTTAGTGATACCATTTTGGTGCAGATATGTTCTGTTGATCGCCCGTTATTGCATTTTAATGCAATGTCACAGTGACCATAAAAAGGTAATTTTGGTGTTTCAAATTTTTTTTCTCGCTACGCCGTTTAGCGATCAGGTTAATCCTTTTTTTTATTGATAGATCGGGTAATTCTGAACGCGGTGATACCAAATATGTATATATTTGATTTGATTTTTATTGTTTTATTTTGAATGGGGCGAAAGGGGGGTGATTTTAACTTTTATATTTTTTTATTTATTTCATATTTTTTAAAACATTTTTTTTACTTTTGCCATGCCTCAATAGCCTCCATGGGAGGCTAGAAGCTGGCATAGCCTGATCGGCTCTGCTACATAGCAGTGATCATCAGATCCGCTCCTATGTATCTTAATTACTGGCTTGCTATGAGCGCCGACCACAGGGTAGCGCTCACAGCAAGACGACATCAGTAACCATAGAGGTCTCAAGGAGACCTCTGGTTACTATGTCGACGCATCGCTGACCCCCGATCATGTGACGGGGTCGGCGATGAGCGTATTTCCGGTCGGAAGCGGTGGTTAAATGCCGCTGTCAGCGTTTGACAGCGGCATCTAACTAGTTAATAGCGGCGGGTGAATCGCGATTTCACTCACCGCTATTGCTGAAAAACAGCTGCCATGTCGCGGCTTTGATGCGGGCTCACCGCAGAGGATCTGACCTCAGACGTACTATCCCGCCCGAGGTCAGAAAGGGGTTAATAACATTCCATTACTCCATAACCTCCTGTCGCTACAAATAGATATAAAAAAAATCAATTAGTAACACTGCGGATCTAGATTAAAAATAACGTAAACGTAAAAAAAGAAAATAGTATAAAAGATAAAAATGGCTTAAAAATAACCTGGGAATCCAACTGCGTGCCCTGCATCTGTGTCCATAACTCCTGTCGAGAAGTAAGCAGATATTGTACAAAGCCTTAATGACTGCCCACATACCTACAGTCACCAGCTGACACTTGCAGGCTATAGAAATGATGACTGGTTGTTAAGTTACTTTCCTTTGATCGAGAAGAAAAATGCAATGCGATGTACTGAGTATGTTCAATCACCATCGCCTCTGTGATGTGGAGCGAGATCAGCCCTTATAGCCGACAAGGTTTCTCTCCCACTGATAGGAAATGAAAAAATCTAAGTGCCACACATTAGACGATAAATGGTCCTTTCCATTAAACATGCGAAAACTAGATTTTCAAATCTGGTTAAAAATAAACTGCAAGCGTGGGACAATTCATAACACAGAAGTCACTGCATTTATATAGGAAGGTGTTGAGTTACACTTTTCTGAATCCGGATCTCTATCTCCATTTAGACACATTTGTCACTTTAAAGGGAACCTGTCAGCAGGTTTGTAGGTGGCACTGCCAGGTGACAGATCAGGGGAGGATATGGCGCCGACAGTTTCAATGGAACAACACTGGCAGGAAGTTAGGACTTCATTATACGGCTCCATACGTGATCACCTGTGACCTGCTCCAGTGGTTTTACGGCAAGATTTTACATAAAATTCACAGCTACCAAATGGAGTGCGGACAATGTATGTAAATGGCAGTATTTCATGGCTTCACAAAAGACGGAGTCTCACTTTAATGAGAATTTGAAAGTTCTCACTTTTTCTCCTTAAAAGGATATTGGATATTGCGTGTATATCATTACAACTGCTGCACCATTTTCTTTCTATAGACTTTGTATTGCATCGTCTCTTGGCATCTACAGAATGAGTTAACTGAGAATCCATCAGCAAGCTATTCTTTGGGGAGAGTTTATAACCCTTGTCTTCCTTCTTCTGAGCTCCTCTCAGTTGATAGTGGAGCTCTGTAAAATGATACATACAGCTGCTAAAATAAGTATTGAACATGTCACTAATTTTCTAAGCGAATATATTTGTAAAGGTGCTCTTCACATGAAATTCTCACCAGATGTCAGCAACAACCCATCCAATCCACACAGGCAAATAAATCAAACCATAGATGTCCATAAATTATGTGTAATAATGAAAAAGACACAGGGAAAAGGTAGTGAGCACACTTACTGAAATTTATTTAATACTTCATACACAATGACAGTTTTGAGACACCTCCCGTATGGAGAAACTAGTCGCAGGCATTGCTCAGGTGTGATTTTGGCCCATACTTGCACACAAACACTCTTCAAATACTGAAGGTCCCATGGGCTCCTTCTATGAACTATGGACTTTAGTTCTTGTCATTCCTCATTGTTACACATAACCTTAATTTATTGACATCTATGATTTTATTTCTCTACCTGTGTGGATTGGATGAATTGTTACCGACATTTGGTGATAATTTCATGACAATAGCACCTTTAGAAATATATTTACTTACAAAATTGGTGACGTGTTCAATACTTATTTCACCCGCTGTACTTGCCTATATAAAAATGATGATACCTTGTAAATATATTACATTTATTTTTGTGCACCGATTTTGAGGGACTTTTACATGAGGTGATTAGACTGCAAAAAAAACAAAAAAACAAACATTTCATCGCGGTCCAGTAGAAACTAAATATGTGCAGTGAGTGCGCGGTACCGTTATCAATGGAAGCAGCAGGAAAAACAAAATCTGAAAAGTGGTCACACTTCTGGAACCCCCGACCGATCACCAGGGTGGAGCACTTGAATCCATGTTCTCTTTGGTTTTCTCCCTGGTCACAAGAACTCGGCAGCAGGAAAGGAACTGAGAGCAGGTTACCCATGTGGCCCGAGTTCCTCATCGGTGCTTTAGTCTTGTGTGAAGCCACAGGGCACATACACAACCTGCAGCTCCATTAAACTCCCCAAGGCAGTGACACAAGTTCCCAAAGTACTGGCAATTGTTAGGACCCACATCAATCTAACAGTAATCACTTTTCAATTAACTTATTTCCTCCCAGGAGCCATCAGCTTTCAGTCATTGGAGTGTGCACAAAGCACCTACAGTCACCACTCACAGCAGCACACTATAGTGTGAGCGGTGACTACGCTCTGGCACATTGATCGACGGCTCACTCTGCACAGATGTGCTGCAGAACCATCTGTCAGTGCTGGGGCGGAAATACATCCTCTCGCTCCCACCTCTATTACTGAAAGTCGGCAGCTCTCGGGAAAAAAATAAGTTCATTTTCACCCAGTAGCCGCACTGTCAGTACAGTGACAGGACAATATTGGAACACTATTTACAGATTGATTAACTCTATATCTGAATGTAGTGTTTTCCAAAGGTGACAGTTTATTTTAATAGTTACACAGACCACTTCTCTGTTCTCATCCTTTTTTACTTTTGTTTTGGTCACTTTTGCATCTTTTCATTGCCCTTACCCCTAGCAGTACTGTACAATAGCATGAGGCGGTGTCTACAACCCACAGAAGTTGCTCAGGTAGTATAGCTCATCCAGGATGGCACATCAATGTGAGCAGTGGCAAGAAGAGTAGCTGTATCTTTCAGCACAGTGTCCAGAGCCTGGAGGCGCTACCAGGAGACAGGTCACTACACCAGGAGACGTTGAGGGGGCCGTCGGAGGGCAACAACCCAGCAGCAGGACCGCTACCTCCTCCTTTGTGCAAGGAGGAACAGGAGAAGTACTGCAGAGCCCTGCAAAATGACCTCCATCAGGCCACTAACATCTATGTGTCTGCTCAAACTGTCAGAAACAGACTCCATGAGGGTGGTATAAGGGCCCCACGTCCACAAGTGGGTGTTACAGCCCAACACTGAGAAGCGTAATGGGCATTTTTTAAGATAACACCAAGATTGACAGATTCGACATTGGCACCCTGTGCTCTTCACGGATGAAAGCAGGTTCACACTGAGCACGTGTCAGACGTGACAGAGTATGGAGACGCCGTGAGAACGTTCTGCAGACTTCAACATCCTCCTGCATGACCAGTTTCGCTGTGGGTCAGTAATGGTGTGGGGAGGCATTTCTTTAGAGGGCCACACAGCCCTCCATGTGCTCGCCAGAGGTACCTGACTGCTATTAGGTACCGAGATGAGATCCTCCGACACATTGTGAGATCATATGTAGGTGCACTGGGCCCTGGGTTCCTTCTGATGCATGATAATACTAAGCCTCATGTGGCTGAAATTTGTCAGCAGTTACTGCAGGACGAAGGCATTAATGCTATGGATCGGCCTGCCCGTTCCACAGACATGAATCCAATCGAGCACATCTGGGACATCATGTCTCATTCCATCCACCAACACCACATTGCACCACAGACTGTCCAGGAGTTGACTGATCCCTCAGGCGAACATCTGCCGCTTCATCAGGACCATGCCCAGGGCCACGCACACTACTGAGCATCAATTCCTTGTCGTGAGGCACTTCCTCTGAAGTTGGATCAGCCTGTAATTTGATTTTACACTTTGATTTTGAGAAACATTCCAAATCCAGACCGCCATGGGATAATAATTTTGATTTACATTGATCATTATTGTTTTATTGTTCTCAACACATTCCACCATGTAATAAATGAAGATTTGCAACTAGAATATTTCATTCAGCGATATTTAGGATGTGGGATTTTACCATTCCGTTTATTTTTTTGAGCAGTGTATGTACCGTAAATTGCATAATAGTGTCCATAGGAGGACGTATGGTACATTTACCTCTAAAATCAGCTGGAATTCAGTTATGAAGTTTGAATATTTTTCCATATTTTTGATCACTAAACAAAGAGACAAAACATGCCACTTTCCCATTATGATGTAACATTGTGCCTATAAAATATCAAAGTGCTGTCAGTTTATTGTGGTCTTAGGGCTGTCTGGCTAATCAAGTGCATCCTTGTAAGAAGAACGGTGCAGGGAAAGATGAAAAAAAAAACAGGATTTTGAAGGGAAAAAAAAGGGATGTGTGGTCGGGTATATGAGCCAATTTGTGATGAAGAGAAAAACGTTCTTCCTGTGACTGATCCCCCTAATGAGACATAAGGATGTGTACACTTTCACTGACCTCCGCATTGCGCCTTTGATGTGCGTCAACAAGTGAAGTTTAGAAGTTACAGTCTCATTCTAAAAAAATAAAAGTCCTGGCGAAACATGTGCGTCCTGTGTGAAACGTCAGGCAAGCAACTCAAGGCATAAGAAAGTCACAGGAAAATGCATTAACTATAAATAAATGGGGGGAAAGAAAAAAAAACAACAAGGAATCACTTGATCGCTGATCTCTATGTAAAACGGTTAAATCCATTATGACCCAGAAAGCCACCATGTGAGAACCAATACAGATATAAGGCACATGGCTGGGCTCACAAAAGCCCCTGCTCCCCCAAAAGTACAAAACAGGTTACAGTCAACTGTAAAAATGCATCATCCTAGAAATATCCTGTGCCGCTCTGTTCTGGTCACCCGGCCAAGCAGCCAAACACAGCGACAAGCGTCATCATCACGCTGTGGGTGCAGACCACACAGCACAGTGGCCTGTGCTTGATCGAGGGTGAAAACAAAAAGGCAAGTATGACAATATTCTTATTTTAACAGAATTCAAGCGAAGAGAAACAAAATTGTATTTAGCTCTGGCAACAGAGTTGTCAACTTGCTTCTCTTTTTTTTTCCAACAGTTCCTAAAAAAGGACACATTGGAAAACCATAGCATATCATTAAAGGGCTTGTCCACTACCAGGACAACCCCTTCTCGCTCTGAATATCTGGCGCCGTTAATACCTATACTCACCTCCCATGCAGGCACAGTTTCAGTGGTGTTAGCACTTGTGTTCCCAGGGGATCACATGACGTTGTTATGACCCGTGAGCCCTGGGCCCAATAACCGCTGGCGTCACCGTCCCTGGTTTTGGACGTATTGAACATCAACAGGAAGTCTGGGCTGTGGCTGATCTCTGACTTCCTCTAGATGTTCGATATGTCCAAAAGAAAGGACAGTGACACCAGCGCTGATTGGGCACAGGGCTCACGGGTCATAACAACGTCATGGGAGCCCTGGGAACACAAGAGCAGACACCGCTGGAAGGGGAGGTGAGTACAGGTGTTATTACTTTAACGGGGCCAAACATGAGGCATGAGAAGGAGCTGTCCTTAAGGAGGCTCGTGTTCTGTGCCGCAGACTATGACCTGTAAGCATCAAGGATGACAGGATAAGGCAGGAGGAATGCCCGGCTCTTATTTAGTCAGTACAATCCTTGGGCAAACATCATGTAATTGTACCAGCCGACATTTTTTGGTTATGCAGTAACTTATTAACATTTTATTAATTATGTCATATTGTATTTCTCCTGTTATCTGTTACTTAATACCGCGGACTGATCACTTCTGCAACTAAAGCAAATTTGAACAGGTGCTATGCAAACAAGATTACACGGGATGACACCGCTAAGCACATACTGCACGGGTCCAACCGTGGCTTCAGAAAGTTCAAGTGTCAATAAAACAGATTACTAACAGTGACAGACTGTTAAAGTGACCAAGCGGGGAAAGCAGGCTACACTCACACATCCGTGGGATGTTACCATCCGAGAGAAACGGACCAATATTTTTCCCAAGTGTCATCCCAGTTGCTTCAGTTTTTCGGTTTCTCATCCCTTTTTCCTTCCCTCAGCAACAGGTAGGTCATCTGACCCTTTCTTATCTATTAACTCTTCACAATGGATCAATTGAAAAGGGATTAAACTAGGATGGAGGACAGAGGAACAAAGTCTGTCTTCCATGTTTCATCCGTATCTCAAGGATCCCCATGGACCTTCATGGCCAAGTCTGATCTGGAAATCCGGTGAGATTAGGACTCGCTCTGAGTCCCACGGATCAATGGTGTGTGGATCAATGAAACTATGGGTCAATGTGCTGTCCGAGAACCAAAACGGACAACACAAGGATGTTTCCATGTGCAAATGAGAATAATGATGATCCCTCTACACTGTGACATCCCTTCAGATATTTATAGACAGATATTAAGTCTCCTCTTACCCTTCTTTCTTGCAGGCTAAACATTCCCAGATCCTATAACTGTTCCTCGTAGGACATAATTTGCAGTCTGCTCACCATCCTGGTAACTCTTCTCTGAACTTGCTCCGGCTACATCTCCGGCTACTCCAGCACCACCATGCACTTACCGACCAAGACCAGTGATTGGCTGCAGTGGTCAAGTGTGTCAACAAGATGTCAAAGCAGCGATGAACACTGA